>NW_023331207.1:0-50545 GCF_011100685.1 Canis lupus familiaris | reverse complement strand
GTGACTCTGGCGCCAACGGGCAGGTGACCTGCTCACTCACACCCCAAGTCCCCTTCAAGCTGGTGTCCACCTTCAAGAATTACTATTCGCTGGTGCTGGACAGCGCCCTGGACAGAGAGAGCGTGGCGAACTACGCTCTGGTAGTGACCGCACGCGACGGAGGCTCGCCTTCGCTGTCGGCCACGGCCAGCGTGTCCGTGGAGGTGGCCGACGTGAACGACAACGCGCCGGCATTCGCGCAGCCGAGTACACGGTGTTCGTGAAGGAGAAACAACCCGCCCGGCTGCCACATCTTCACGGTGTCGGCGCGGGACGCGGACGCGCAGGAGAACGCGCTGGTGTCCTACTCGCTGGTGGAGCGGCGCGTGGGCGAGCGGCGCGCTGTCGAGCTACGTGTCGGTGCACGCGGAGAGCGGCAAGGTGTACGCGCTGCAGCCGCTAGGACCACGAGGAGCTGGAGCTGCTGCAGTTCCAAGTGAGCGCGCAGCGCGACGCGGGCGTGCCTCCCCTGGGCAGCAACGTGACGCTGCAGGTGTTCGTGCTGGACGAGAACGACAACGCGCCCGCGCTGCTGCCGCTGCCCCTGCCCCTGCCCCTGCCCCTGCCCGGGGCGCGCGGCGGGGGGCGGCGCGCTGAGCGAGCCGGTGTCGCGGGCGGTGGCGCGGGCCACGTGGTGGCCAAGGTGCGCGCGGTGGACGCGGACTCGGGCTACAACGCGTGGCTGTCGTACGAGCTGCAGCCGGCGGCGGGGGGCGCGCGCAGCCCGTTCCGCGTGGCGCTGTACACGGGCGAGATCAGCACGACGCGCGCCCTGGACGAGGCGGACGCGCCGCGCCAGCGCCTGCTGGTGCTGGTGAAGGACCACGGCGAGCCGGCGCTGACGGCCACGGCCACTGTGCTGCTGTCGCTGGTGGAGAGCGGCCAGGCGCCCAGGCCGTCGTCGCGGGTGTTGGCGGGCGGCGCGGGCGCGGGCGCGGGCGCGGGCGGCGGGCGCGGGGCGCGGGCGCGGCGCTGGTGGACGTCAACGTGTACCTGATCGTCGCCATCTGCGCGTGTCCCAGCCTGTTGGTGCTCACGCTGCTGCTGTCCACGGCGCTGCGGTGCTCGGCGCCGCCCAGCGAGGGCGCGTGCGGGCCGGGGAAGCCCACGCTGGTGTGCTCCAGCGCGGTGGGGAGCTGGTCGTACTCGCAGCAGAGGCGGCAGAGGGTGTGCTCTGGGGAGGGCCCGCCCAAGGCCGACCTCATGGCCTTCAGCCCCAGCCTGCCTCCGTGTCCCGGATCTCTAAATGCAACTGAAGATCCACAAGCTTCTTTGCAGTCCTCTGGAAAGGTGGGTTACTCAAATATTTTATTCTTTTATCTATTTATTTTGAAGTCTGAAAAAAAATTCTTATTACCTCAGACGGTGCCTTTATAGTTTTTTTTCTCATTCTAGAGATCTGCAAGTATTTCTTATTTATTTTTCAGAACTTAGCACTTTAAGTTTATAGCTGACTTTTGTGTTTCGTCTTCCAATTGTGAATCATTAAAAACCATACACTGAGGACAGACCGGGTGGCTCAGCGGTTTAGCGCCGCCTTCGACCCTGGACATGATCCTGTAGACCCGAGATCCAGTCCCACGTCGGTCTCCCCCTATGGAGCCTGCTTCTCCCTCTGCCTCTCTCTCTGTGTCTGTCATTAATAAATGGATGGAATCTTGAAAAGAAAAAATATTTAAATGAAAAATAAAAAAATACACTGAGTACGTATTTATTGGGTGCTGAATCTGAATTAGTTTCATTTAATACCTATCTGAAAAAAAAACCAAACAAACCTATCTGAAAAGTATTCAGTGACCAACAATTTAATCGCTACACATTAAATATATTTCAACACCACTCTACCATGTATTCATTTCTAAAGTTTGCATGGTGCTTTAAAATAATTCTATTGTTTACAAGAAGTCCCAAAGCAAAATGTGTAGTAACTGTTACATTAACTTTGTAGTTTTCTACCTTTCTCTGTGTGAGGCTGAAGACTTGGTTGGCCAGCCTTACTCAGTGTTTTTTATTTCAATGAGTAAATTTCAGTATACTCTAGAAAACAGTTACTTTACCTTAGGAATAGAATTCTGACAATAAATGTTAGAAATACAACTCTCATTCCAAGTTGTGTAAAATATGTTTCTATATGCTTGACAATGTATTGATTGAAAATTTTTTCTATATTTAGAAAGTATTTTGAAATTTATAAAATTAAATTTTTATCTGATATTGGAAAAAAAAAAACTTCCTGTCAGGTACTTTCTTCAGAAGACTTTCTCCTTTTTACTGAAATTTTTGTTAGTATATAATGTTTGTGCATTAGAGATATCTATTCTACACTTTGAATTCTGTTGAATTCATAGTCTATACCTTAAAAAAGTTACTCTTGTCATTTGAGATGCTTTACTTTTCCCCTCAGTATTCTTTTTTTAAAAAAAATTTTATTTATTTATGAGACACACACACACACACACACACACAGAGGTAGAGACACAGGTAGAGGAAGAAGCAGGCTCCATGCAGGGAGCCAGATGCGGAACTCGGTCCCAGGACTCGATCCCAGGACTCCAGGACCATGCCCTGGGCCAAAGGCAGGTGCTAAACCGCTGAGCCACCCAGGGATCCCCTCCCCTCAATATCCTGAAAGACAGAAATCTGGAGATGAGATTGCACCTTCAAATTCATTCCATGTTAAAATTATATTTTCTGAATTGTGGCCTGTGACTATCAGATTGGTGTTTCTTCACACTCTGTCTTTAGTTGAAGCTTTTGTTTTCTAATTTATATTGTAGAAATTGCCTTTGTACTTACAGTGAGTTTTTGTTATGTGACTTATTCCAGTCTATTCCAGGATTTTTTATTGTGTTAGATACATTCCTTAATTAAAAACTCAGCAGAGGGGTCCCTGGGTGGCACAGCGGTTTAGCGCCTGCCTTTGGCCCAGGGCGCGATCCTGGAGACCCGGGATCGAGTCCCGCATCGGGCTTCCGGTGCATGGAGCCTGCTTCTCCCTCTGCCTGTGTCTCTGCCTCTCTCTCTCTCTCTCTCTCTATGTGACTATCAAAAATAAAAAATTAAAAAAAAAAACTCAGCAGAGCAAAATCAGAGTAGTTTTGAGAATAGAGCCACAGTATAACCATGAAAGTGCAAGTAAAATTCACTTAAATGATATATTTCAGTAATTTTTCTTTTCCCTTATAGAAGACATGTGTAGTATATGTTCCAAAGCAATCAATTTTCATTATATTTCTTTTTAAATTTTTATTTATTTATTTATTTATCTATCTATCTATCTATCTATCTATCTATCTATCTATCTATCTAACAGAGAGAGTGAGTAAGCACAGGGAGGGATAGAGGGAGAGGGAGAGAGAAGATTTAGCATACTCTTCACTGAGCCCAAAACCCAATGCAGGGCCAATCTCAAGACAAGCCAAAATCAAGAGTTCACCATTTAATCCACTGCACCCCTCAAGGGCCTCTTTTCATTATACTTCTTTCAAAAGTTGAGTATTCTCTATGCTCCCGTGATCAATCCTATCTATGTCTGTCAGCATAACTCTTCTTACTTTTTAAAAAATTATTTATTTATTTATTCATGAGAGACACACACACAGAGAGGCAGAGACACAGGCAGAGTGAGAAACAGGCTCCACCCAGGAAGCCCAATGTGGACTGGGTCTTGGAACCCCGGGACCCTGTCCTGAGCCAAAGGCAGAGGCTCAAGCACTGAGCCACCCAGGTGTCCCAGCATAACTCCCCTTAAATCCAAACTTATGCCTTCAAATATCTCTGTCCTTGCACTTTTTCAGGTGCAAGGACACCTGAATCAGAATTTGAATGGACTTTAACCTAAGGTCAGTCTAAAGAAGTAGAAAAGTATAAAAACAATTTAGTAGAACAGATGAATCAATGAATTAAATGAATTGAGCCCGGGTATTTGATTGTATGCTGTATGGATTATATGGACTGAAGAGTGCTAGAAATCTCACTCCCCTCCACACTCCCACTAGTTTCTTAGAGCAAGTATTATTTATTAAATACTTAATATATCTCCTATAACTATAAATTTTATTCTTTATTATTGATGGCTGTATTGATATAATTGGTAATTTTGTCCTTATATTAATATTTATTTTCTCATGAATACGAGCTATCATCATATGCAAATTTTCAGAAGATCAGTGAACATCTAACAATGAATTTATCTTTTGCATCATCAGAAAGCATGAGCACACTGGGATCCAAGGAGGTTAGGATTCAAAATAGCTTGGAAGTTCAAAGTAGAGAGGTGAGAGCATGGAAGACACTTTAGTATTTATTTAGTAGCTAGCTCTCTGTGTTTCTGCGGATAACACTCCTCAATTCAAGTAGCAATTAAGAAGCTAATAATGAAACTTCCCTTTATCAGTCCCCAACTTGTAGGCTAAGTTCTGATCCAATCTGAAACTTGAGAGTGAAGGGACACTATAAATAAATACACAGGATCACAGACATAAAGGGAGTATATCCTAGGTAACTTGGGGTCCGTCTATGGTGAGCCTATCCTATCCTAGACCTGGTAATGCTAACTGCATTAGCAACACCTGGAGTCCTTAATGAACATTCTGGTTCCCAGACTCCACGACAACATTTTGAAATAAGTAGGACTGGCAAATTTGCAAATTTTAATAAGCACTCCAGGTGGTTCTTACTCAATTGAAGTTTAGATCCAATAGCCCTATTGAGATGCTTGGCAAAGCAAGTTCCTATTATTTGACAGGATATAATTTAAGTATCCCCTACTTTCTACTCATTATTGAAGATTTAATTGGCACAGCTATGTTATTGCTTGCTATAAAACACACATTAATAGGAATGGAGTTTTGTTTATGTTTAATTCATGCTTTACAAGAAAAATAATCCTTAAAACCAGAATATGAATGGACTTTAACCTTTTTTTTTTTTTTTGGACTTTAACCTTTAAGGTCAGTCTAAAGAAGTAGAAAAGTGTAAAAACAATTTAGTAGAACAGATGAATCAATTCAATGACTCATTCCTATCTATTTTCTTGTTCAAATGTTGCTCTATTTTTTTAGCTCTTAATAACAATGGAAAGGATTAACATTTTTTTGGCTCTTTTATAAATCATAATATCATTAAAGTAAATAAATTAACCTTTTGGATAAGACCAAAGGTCCTATTATTAAGTTTTCTCTTATTGGAAAAAGAGAATTTTCTCTCTTTTTTCTTTCAGTAGTGTAGATATATTAATAGGGAATGTCAGTTGCTGAATATTTGATTCCAAGAACTTTGAGAAAGAGAAAATATTTTTACTGCAGGTGGTGATGAAAGGCTTTATTGATACTGATAAACTATTAGATAATTCCAAAACTGTTCATTTAGGGTACTTGAAAAGATTAAATATAATAAAGATGAAAGCACTTGTCCCTGCCAGTAGAAATCATAAATTTTTGAATTATTTTATTTAGAATCATAACTAAGATTATTTTTGCCCATGTAAGATGCATAGCAAAAAATGAAACTTCTCCCTGTAGTAACAAATTTCTCAATAAAAAGCACTTTTCTATTTTCCTAAAGACAAGAACCACCAATCAGCCTGTGCAGTAGTAATAGTAAAGGCATTGCAGAGTGATAAAATTCTATAGGCAATAATTTCTACCAAAAAGCCAATTGTGGTCTTGACACAATATGAAAAGAAATGTGGCTAAATTGAGGCCTGAGGATATTGCCATTTGTGAAGCACTTACTCTCCTTAAGGTACTGTCCTAGGCATTTAAAGTATCATAATTGATACAATCACTATATTGTTACTTTATGAATGTTATAAAACTGGAAACAGAGGCAGAGAGAGTTTAAATTATTCTCCCCAAGTCACAAAACTAGTAAGTTTAAGAATAGGAATCAGAATGGAGACATTTCTGATGTCAAAGCCAATAATCTTCCCTCAACTATCTAGTGATGACTGAAATTTAGGAGTTTCAAACACCTCACAGAGAACTGATTCTTCAGATTAGTGTCCAGTAAGGTTTATTTAATCTCAAAATAATAAAAAAGAAGTAAATTAAGTGTCAACATTGAAGACATTTAGGGGCACCTGCATTGCTCGGTAGGTTAATCCCCTGCATTTAGCTCAGGTCACGATTCTAGAGTTTCGAGATCAAGTCTTGGCATCTGGCTCCCTGCTCAGTGGCGAGTCTGCTTCTCCCCCTCTCTGCTTCTCTCTGCTGTGCACTCTCTCTCTTTCTCTCTCAAATAAATAAGATCTTTTAAAAAGTTGAAGACGTCTAAATTTGTTACCCAGTAAAATACTGGGTATTTTACTTTGATACACTCACTATATACAAATACTAAGTATTTTCAAATGTAGCGAATGATAATCATGGTTGGGGGAGAAATTACCTCTCTGAAGCTCTGCACTCAACAAAACGCTGAACTAAGAGTAGATGATAATTACTATTATATATTAAAGAGAAATCACGTGAAGTTTTGAAGATCCATAGAGATACAAATACGTAAAAATAGAATTAAAAGCTATGAAACAAGTTGTTAAACTTATGGAAATGTACTTACACATTCAGCCACCGGATGTCGCTGTCTTCCATAAAATTTTTTACAACAAAGGCATAATCCTGTTTTTCAAGGACTAAAAAGGAGCTACATACTCAGATCTCAGCCATTTCGACAAAATTGGATGTAAGAAATAGAATAGGAAAATCCAGAGAGCATGTTTGTTTTAGACCGCTGATTCATCAATTTGTAAATCGACAAAAAGGTATGATGCTGGTCTACACACCCAGCGGCCTCATAGCCCAGCACGGGCTTCTTTTGCTTCTGCTCCTCGCAGCCTGGAAGGCGGGGAGCGGCCAGGTCCGCTACTCGGTCCCGGAGGAGGCCAAACACGGCACCTTCGTGGGCCGCATCGCCCAGGACCTGGGGCTGGAGCTGGCGGAGCTGGTGCCGCGCCTTTTCCGACTGGCGTCCAAAGGCCACGGGGACCTTCTGGAGGTAAATCTGCAGAATGGCATTTTGTTTGTGAATTCTCGGATCGACCGCGAGGAGCTGTGCGGGCGGAGCGCGGAGTGCAGCATCCACCTGGAGGTGATCGTAGACAGGCCGCTGCAGGTTTTCCATGTGGAGGTGGAGGTGAAGGACATTAACGACAATGCGCCCATCTTCTCAGTCTCAGAACAAAAGCTTTCGATACCGGAATCTCGACTGCTTGACTCCCGGTTTCCGCTAGAAGGCGCCTCTGATGCGGATGTTGGAGAGAACGCAGTGCTGACTTATAGACTCAGTCCAAATGAGTTTTTCATTCTTGATATTATAAACAAAAAAGACAAAGGCAAATTTCCAGTGCTTGTTCTAGGAAAAATGCTAGATCGTGAAGAAAACCCTCAGCTTCAGTTGTTATTAACGGCAACTGATGGAGGCAAACCGGAATATACAGGATCTGTTACTCTGCTGATCTTGGTGTTGGATGCCAATGATAATGCGCCTATATTTGACCGATCTGTTTATGAAGTAAAGATGTATGAAAATTCAGCGAACCAAACATTAGTAATATGGCTAAATGCGTCTGATGCAGATGAAGGAATAAACAAGGAAATGATATATTCATTTAGTGCTTTGGTTTCTCCCAGCATAAGAAGGAAATTTCTAATGAATGAAAAAACGGGAGAAATAAGGGTAAATGATGCTATTGACTTTGAGGATAGTAACACTTATGAAATTCATGTAGATGTTACAGATAGAGGAAACCCACCCATGGTTAGTCACTGCACCGTCCTAGTGGAAGTTCTGGATGAAAATGATAATCCACCTGAGGTGGTTATCACTTCTTTGGCTCTCCCGGTGCAAGAAGATGCTCAGGTCGGCACCGTCATCGCCCTAATCAGTGTAACTGACCGTGACTCTGGCGCCAACGGGCAGGTGACCTGCTCACTCACACCCCAAGTCCCCTTCAAGCTGGTGTCCACCTTCAAGAATTACTATTCACTGGTGCTGGACAGCGCCCTGGACAGAGAGAGCGTGGCGAACTACGCTCTGGTAGTGACCGCACGCGACGGAGGCTCGCCTTCGCTGTCGGCCACGGCCAGCGTGTCCGTGGAGGTGGCCGACGTGAACGACAACGCGCCGGCATTCGCGCAGCCCGAGTACACGGTGTTCGTGAAGGAGAACAACCCGCCCGGCTGCCACATCTTCACGGTGTCGGCGCGGGACGCGGACGCGCAGGAGAACGCGCTGGTGTCCTACTCGCTGGTGGAGCGGCGCGTGGGCGAGCGCGCGCTGTCGAGCTACGTGTCGGTGCACGCGGAGAGCGGCAAGGTGTACGCGCTGCAGCCGCTGGACCACGAGGAGCTGGAGCTGCTGCAGTTCCAAGTGAGCGCGCGCGACGCGGGCGTGCCTCCCCTGGGCAGCAACGTGACGCTGCAGGTGTTCGTGCTGGACGAGAACGACAACGCGCCCGCGCTGCTGCCGCTGCCCCTGCCCCTGCCCCTGCCCGGGGCGCGCGGCGGGGGCGGCGCGCTGAGCGAGCCGGTGTCGCGGGCGGTGGGCGCGGGCCACGTGGTGGCCAAGGTGCGCGCGGTGGACGCGGACTCGGGCTACAACGCGTGGCTGTCGTACGAGCTGCAGCCGGCGGCGGGGGGCGCGCGCAGCCCGTTCCGCGTGGCGCTGTACACGGGCGAGATCAGCACGACGCGCGCCCTGGACGAGGCGGACGCGCCGCGCCAGCGCCTGCTGGTGCTGGTGAAGGACCACGGCGAGCCGGCGCTGACGGCCACGGCCACTGTGCTGCTGTCGCTGGTGGAGAGCGGCCAGGCGCCCAGGCCGTCGTCGCGGGTGTTGGCGGGCGGCGCGGGCGCGGGCGCGGGCGCGGGCGCGGGCGCGGGCGCGGCGCTGGTGGACGTCAACGTGTACCTGATCGTCGCCATCTGCGCGGTGTCCAGCCTGTTGGTGCTCACGCTGCTGCTGTCCACGGCGCTGCGGTGCTCGGCGCCGCCCAGCGAGGGCGCGTGCGGGCCGGGGAAGCCCACGCTGGTGTGCTCCAGCGCGGTGGGGAGCTGGTCGTACTCGCAGCAGAGGCGGCAGAGGGTGTGCTCTGGGGAGGGCCCGCCCAAGGCCGACCTCATGGCCTTCAGCCCCAGCCTTCCACCGTGTCCAGTACCAGATGTGGAAATGGAAGGAGAGTCTTCTGGAGGGGACTACTCTGGAAAGGTGGGTTATTACTTTTTAAATTTCCATATGTTGCTCTGTGAAGAATTTATTAATCGCTTTTTGCCCTCATGCCCTCTCAGAATATCTTCATCCTTTCTAATATAGCATATTGCTGTAAAATCTCAAATATTTCTACTAATGCCTAATATAATTTATCTAAAAGCTCGTTTTGGGGGTGTCTGTTGGCTCAGACGGTAGAGCATGTGACTCTTGGGGTGGTGAGCTCAAGCCCCATGATGCGCATGCAGCCTACTTTTAAAAATTAAAAAAAGTTCATTTTGTGTTTTGTCTATTGTACTCTGTGCATCATGTTTTTCTTGATACTTCAATTTTTAAATAGTTCAACTTGTTTTTAAGTATTTATATTTCCAATCAAATATTTGAAGTCGTTTGTAGGTTTTGTTTTTTTCATAAAGCAGTCTTTTTTATTTTTACAAGTATTTATGAGAATAGTTCTTTAAGTTTATTTAACTTTCAAATCTAAATTTTGATATGGCCATATTACTTTTAAAGACTGCTCTCAGGGGATCCCTGGGTTACTCAGCGGTTTAGCGCCTGCCTTTGGCCCAGGGCGCGATCCTGGAGTCCCAGGATCGAGTCCCACGTCAGGCTCCTGGCATGGAGCCTGCTTCTCCCTCTGCCTGTGTCTCTGCCTCTCTGTGTCTATCATAAATAAATAAATAAATCTTTAAAAAAATCATTAAAGACTGCTCTCAGTTCTCTTCAGGATCAAAATGTGCCCTTTCTCCCTTATTAAAGAATGTTGGGGGGGGGGTGCCTGGGTGGCTCTGTAGGTTAAGCCTGGAACTCTTGATTATATCAGGTCATGATCAGAGTCCTGGGATGGAGACTTGAACTGGGTTCCAACCATGGGGCAAATTGGCTTGAGGATTTCTCTTCCTCTCCCTCTGTCGGTCTCTCCTCCTCACTCATGCAGGCCTCCTTGCTCTATCTCTCAGATAAAGAAATAAACCTTAAAAAATGAATATTATACTGCAGTATAACATAATAATACTATATCCTCAGTATTCCATGTTTACATTTTATTTTTAGTGGTACTCTATGTAGACTTGAAATTCATTCATAAATATCCTAATCTATGAAAATGTTTTGAGATTTTAAAATGATTATCATTTTTATTTTAGTAGTGGTGGTACCTGTGCTGATGTGTACTATTCACTTTTTTTAGCAGAAGATGAAGTTTTATAGTTATTTACATAATTTTATGCAGTCGCTCTTCATTACCTACTGCTTTGTTAACATAAAACATTGCTTATTATGTTCAAGTAGTAGTTTTTGCACTGTGAGGAAAGAGTATGATTATGTTTAATAATGGAGAACATTTGAAAATCACTTTTAATTTTAGGGAGGTTAGAGACAATTACTTTAGTCCAAATTAACATGAGAAATTTGAAGAGAGAAATGAATTGTTCTCTTAGAACGTTATCTACTGATTTGATATCATAGAGTACAATTTATAGTTTTTCTAGTCCTCTTAAACAGAATTGCGTTGAATGGGGTAGACTGAGAAATGAAGGACAATTAAATTGCAGGGTGCCAACGCTATCCTATTCATTATTCCTTTTTGAGACTGGTTGTTACCTGATACCTATGGTTTCATTTTTGTTTATTTTGTTAGGTCCAGTGTTACCATAATAGCAGTGCATCTAGTTTATCACCTTGACTCTGGTTCTTAGCAATACTTTTTCCTTTCTGTATGCATGCTGAATTTCTCTACTCCGTTTGTATTTCGCAAAAAGCTTCCAGTAAAACTTGGAATCTCTATCCAAGTAAGGAACATTGAGAAAGACAACTGTGGCAGGAATTTAAGCATGGCATTGCCTTCTTATGCTAATACTTCCCATGGCCAGTCCACAGTTCTATGAGATTACAGAAGATAACTTACACTAGAGTATTTCAACTTGTATATAGAATCCCTTTATCTTATATCTGCCCTCTCTTTCAGCCCTTTATAATGTCACTATGTTCCCCTTGCAGGAAAGTCTTATCCAAAAGCATCTCTTTTTCTGAGCAATTAATGAAATATAGAATTGTGCATTTACCAATTCAGTCCTATTTGTTTTACTTTGCTTTTTGGGGGGGACATATTTAAAATACAAGTATTCACCAAAGTTTTAACATAACCAGTTAGCATTTTATCCAGTAATATAATTTTAAAGTCTTTGGAGGAAGCAATGCAGTAGGAGATGAAACGAGGTGAGATGTCAGGAGTAGTTGAGAACTAGCAAGGACATCTTCCTCTGTCTCTGCTTTAAGATAAATATTTTAAAATAAATTTAATGGACAAAGTTTCTTTCATTCAATTCAGAATTACTGAAATTTAAGAATGAAACCAGAAAATTTTCCAAATCAAGGATTGCTTTTAACATTCTTGCCAAAAAAGAAATTAGTCAATTTCTCTTAAAAGTATAGTATCTTAGGGGCGCCTGGGTAGCACAGTTGGTTAAGCACCCAATTCATGGTTTTGGCTCAGGTCGTGATCTCATGGGTCATGAGACTGAGCCCCACATTAGGCTTTGCAGTCAGTGCAGTCGGTTTGAGCTACTCTCCCTTTGCCCTTCCTCCCATGCGCTCAGTCTCCCTCTTTCTTTGAAATAAATAAATAAATAAATGTAAAAAAACTATACCATCTTAATTTTATGATCATATTTAATATGCTCTTTATTAAGTGATATTAAAATGAGGCTAATCATGAGTACTCTATAGCTCTTGATGGCATTGTGTTTGTTATTGTTTATTTTAAGATGAGTAACCAACCCATAGCTTTTTTTTTTTTAACCCATAGCTTTATCAGTACACTGTATTTATTTAGCTATATGATAACCTTAGAATTTGAGGGCTTTAAAAACTATCTTTAATGTGTACTTAACCAATGAGGCAATTCCTTAAACTAGAAATGGAATGGACCTTCAGCATGGTATATTCTCAAAGGGATTGGATTATTTAAATCAGCAAACACAAGGAAATTTAGTTCTTAGTCATGTCTTTTTCTGCATTTAGTAATCCCTATGTGCTAAAATTATTTTGCTCTTCTTTATGCAACTATGCTAGTCTTGCGTTTAAAGAAGAATTACAATTTAAAGAAGAATTACAAGTAGTTAGAACTATAAATTTTGTTCATAGATTTATAATCATTAAATCACTATTTTTAAAAAGTGTTCCAAATGAATACTGAAGCTCACTTTCACATATGACCTAAGATTGGCTTGGATGGCTATTTACAATTTTTTTCATTAGAGAAGTTTGGGATTTTACCAATGGCTGCCATCTTATCAGAAGGATTTCAGATATTGGATTGTTGGCTTCTTAATAGTCTTGAGAATGATTAAAATATTTTTCTCTTTTAATATGACTGATAAGCTTTATTGCAATTGATAATAGTTGCTATGCAAATTTCCACTGGGTTTTTGCATTTAAGATAAGAACAGGAAAATAAAATTGAGTAAATGAATTAGATTTAGTATGATTTTTATGCTCTAGTCTCTGGAAACCAATTCTGGCATAAAATGAGTATAAACAAACAGACAAAAATAACTTGAATTCCTGATTCAGTGGTTTTGTTGGGGGTGGGTTAGAAATAAATTATTTTCAAATAGTAGTGGATATAAAGCAAATGTAAGTTATCCTTCAGGATGGAAACTATGACATTCACTCTGAGCAGACACAATAATTGAAAAAGCTTTAAAATGAGCCAAAGATAAATATGCCTTGTATTTCTAGGAGTCAGTACTTGGTAAATTCATTAACATCAAAGAAAATAAATCTTTGAATAAACTGATAAATAGCTTGCATATCAGCATTGATTTTAAAGACCATTATGTTGAGGCAGTAACTTAGAAACCTTGCATCTTGAGTTGTTCTCTGCACAGTTGAATTAAATGTTTAGAATAATTTAACATACTGTAAGGATTAAGCAATAGAAACTATAGTGTTAGCAGTGGAGTAAACTTAATAAAAGCCCATTCCAAAATGATCAATTTCTGAAAGTCTAAAAAACACAGCATCACTAGTAACCTACAAATATGGATTTTCGTGTTTATATACATGAATATAGTTGGTCCAGCAGTACATTCTTAGATGTCTATGTCCAAGGTAAAAACTCTTCTTAGGATTCTAAATTGTAAGACAGAAACCACCTTTAAAGAGCTAGTGGTCACACACAAGGAACGTATAAAGAATCAAAAGCCTACAAAGTAAAATATGGACCAATATATGAAGGAATTAGGAGAGAATCAATAGAAGTGGAAAAATAGTATACACACAAACGCACTTCCATTTTGAGCCACAGGATGTCGTTGTTCTCCAAGGAGAGGATTCTTTAAACAGAAGAAAATTGCGATTATTCACGGACCAGAAAGAATCTCCACTGTTCCGGTGTTTTAAAGACTGTATATATATCTATGTTGTTAAGATCAGTCGGGATCTCAGGAACAAAGGCTCAAAAGAAAGATCTAAAAGGACTACCCCTTTCCGCTCATGAAATATTGCTTTATTAACCAGAAGCAAAGCAGGATGTTAGCTTCTGGACCAGGTGGCCAGGGAACCAAGCATTTGCTGCTCTCGGTTCTGCTCCTTGCAGCGTTGGAGGCCGAGAGCGGCCAGGTCCGCTACTCGGTCCCGGAGGAGGCCAAACACGGCACCTTCGTGGGTCGCATCGCCCAGGACCTGGGGCTGGAGCTGGTGGAGCTGGTGCCACGCTTGTTCCGGGTGGCGTCCATAGGCCACAGGGACCTTCTGGAGGTAAATCTGCAGAATGGCATTTTGTTTGTGAATTCTCGGATCGACCGCGAGGAGCTGTGTGGGAGGACTCTGGAGTGCAGCATCCACCTGGAGGTGATCGTGGACAGGCCGCTGCAGGTTTTCCATGTGGAGGTGGAGGTGAAGGACATTAACGACAATCCGCCTGTGTTCCCAGCACCACGAAAAAAATTGTTTATTTCTGAAACTACAGCTCTTGACTCTCATTTTTCACTAGAGGGCGCCTCTGATGCAGACATCGGGGCCAATGCTCTTCTGACTTACAGACTGAGCCCCAATGAGTATTTCTCTCTGGAAGTACCCACCAACGATGATCAGGTAAAACCACTCCAACTAGTGCTAAAAAAACCTTTAGACAGGGAGGTCGCTTCAGAGCTTCTCTTGGTGCTCAAAGCAACTGATGGGGGAAAGCCCGAGCTGACAGGTACCACAGAGTTACACATCACAGTGCTGGATGTAAATGACAACGCCCCAGTGTTTGACAAAGCTGTCGATCGTGTAAAATTATTGGAGAATTCGAGAAACGGTACACTGGTTATTAAACTTAACGCCTCGGATTTGGATGAAGGTTCAAACAGCCATATTCTTTATTCCTTTGCAACTGATGTCTCCTCTAATACAGAAGACTTTTTCCACATAGATTCAGCCAGTGGAGAAATAAAAGTAAACGGAAAAATAGATTTTGAAGAAACCAAATTATGGAAACTTCAAATAGAAGCAGTTGACAAAGGAAATCCCCCGATGTTTGGTCACTGCACGGTCTTGATAGAAATCTTGGATATTAATGATAATGCTCCGGAGTTACTAGTGACGTCACTATCATTGTCTGTTCCAGAGGATGCTACACTAGGGACTGTCATTGCCCTAATCAGTGTAACTGACCGTGACTCTGGCGCCAACGGGCAGGTGACCTGCTCACTCACACCCCAAGTCCCCTTCAAGCTGGTGTCCACCTTCAAGAATTACTATTCGCTGGTGCTGGACAGCGCCCTGGACAGAGAGAGCGTGGCGAACTACGCTCTGGTAGTGACCGCACGCGACGGAGGCTCGCCTTCGCTGTCGGCCACGGCCAGCGTGTCCGTGGAGGTGGCCGACGTGAACGACAACGCGCCGGCATTCGCGCAGCCCGAGTACACGGTGTTCGTGAAGGAGAACAACCCGCCCGGCTGCCACATCTTCACGGTGTCGGCGCGGGACGCGGACGCGCAGGAGAACGCGCTGGTGTCCTACTCGCTGGTGGAGCGGCGCGTGGGCGAGCGCGCGCTGTCGAGCTACGTGTCGGTGCACGCGGAGAGCGGCAAGGTGTACGCGCTGCAGCCGCTGGACCACGAGGAGCTGGAGCTGCTGCAGTTCCAAGTGAGCGCGCGCGACGCGGGCGTGCCTCCCCTGGGCAGCAACGTGACGCTGCAGGTGTTCGTGCTGGACGAGAACGACAACGCGCCCGCGCTGCTGCCGCTGCCCCTGCCCCTGCCCCTGCCCCTGCCCGGGGCGCGCGGCGGGGGCGGCGCGCTGAGCGAGCCGGTGTCGCGGGCGGTGGGCGCGGGCCACGTGGTGGCCAAGGTGCGCGCGGTGGACGCGGACTCGGGCTACAACGCGTGGCTGTCGTACGAGCTGCAGCCGGCGGCGGGGGGCGCGCGCAGCCCGTTCCGCGTGGCGCTGTACACGGGCGAGATCAGCACGACGCGCGCCCTGGACGAGGCGGACGCGCCGCGCCAGCGCCTGCTGGTGCTGGTGAAGGACCACGGCGAGCCGGCGCTGACGGCCACGGCCACTGTGCTGCTGTCGCTGGTGGAGAGCGGCCAGGCGCCCAGGCCGTCGTCGCGGGTGTTGGCGGGCGGCGCGGGCGCGGGCGCGGGCGCGGGCGCGGCGCTGGTGGACGTCAACGTGTACCTGATCGTCGCCATCTGCGCGGTGTCCAGCCTGTTGGTGCTCACGCTGCTGCTGTCCACGGCGCTGCGGTGCTCGGCGCCGCCCAGCGAGGGCGCGTGCGGGCCGGGGAAGCCCACGCTGGTGTGCTCCAGCGCGGTGGGGAGCTGGTCGTACTCGCAGCAGAGGCGGCAGAGGGTGTGCTCTGGGGAGGGCCCGCCCAAGGCCGACCTCATGGCCTTCAGCCCCAGTGTTCCTCCTGCTTCAGGTTCTGGAGATAGTGGAGAACAACAGATTTTCCGGAATGAGGTGAGTACAGTAATTCTGGAATGTATTTAATTCCTGTTGAGGTCAATCGCAGAGTATGTTCAGTGATATTACTGTAAGTTGATTGCTCCAGATACTGGATTTAGTTTCAGCCTTACCTTTGGGATAAGGTGCTTCAGATAAACTACATTTTTCCTTATTTCCTAGCATAATTTCAGCTTTGCTAATTGCGTGTTGAATCTAGTGCTGCTCTCTTTCAGATTAATTCATTGATTTCCTTTTTTTTATTTGGAAGATTTATTTGATATTTGATCATATTTATGTTTCTTCCATTCATGGTACCCATTGTGAGGCTGTATGGAAATATTTTAGGGTACAGTAAGAAAATTCACTCTTCTTTGTGTTTTGTGTTTAAGAGAATCTTCCCATATATGGGGAAATATCGTCCTGCTGCCTGTGTGTCTACCAAGCCACTATTTCAAGGTCTTTGAAATGGCATTGATGTAAATAGCTTAAGCAAACAACCTTGGAATATTTATAAAGTCATTTCCATTTGGTGATGTTGATGGCATTTCACAATATAATATTGTATACTTTATTTTTTTTAATATTGTATACTTTAAATACACTTGATGCAAACTCTTTTTTGCCCCAAAGCTATATGCATGTGAATTGTTTTCTTTAAAGAGATCACAGAGAACTTATATTTAGAGCTATAAGCATGTAAATCAACTAATGTGAACATTTATTTATTTATTTATTTACTCCAGTGTACAAGTTAGAAACACTTTACTGTATTGCATGGAGAAATAAATTAATATATAATATATTTACATGTGGTGGAGAACCATGTTATGGATAGGGTAAAGTTAATAGGAGTGCTAAGAAGACATTAGTGGCAATTTTCTTTTTTTTCTTTTTCTTTTTTTTAGTGGCAATTTTCTAGCCACAAAAAGAGGATGATTTCCATGAAGATGAACATTAGGAAATTTTCTGAAAAGGAAAACCATGCCCTAGTTTATCATACTGAAATTCTTTTCATCCATATCTACAAAATAAAATAAGAACAGTCACTAACTATAAATAAACCATTACTATTTGAACTATTTCTGTTTATTAGACATTGTGTGAAGGACTTAAAATACATAATTTTATTTAACCCTTATATCAACTTGTAAACTACATGTCACTATCCAAATTTTATATTTTTAAAAGATTTTATTTATTTGAGAGAAAGGATGAGTGAGAGGATGAGCATGAACTGGGGGAGGGATAGGAAACAGCAGATTTCCCACTGATCAGGGAGCCTGACATGGGGCTCTGTCCTAGGACCCCGGGCTCAGACCTGAGCTGAAGGCAGATATTTAGCTGACTGACGCACCGAGGCGCCCCTCACTATCCAAATGTTAAAGTTGAGCTAAGAGATGGTAAGATATTTTTCTCCTTTGTCTACTGACATCCATCCAGTCCATGATAAAGATGATATTCAAATATATATCTTTTAGCCCAGAACCATTCTTTTATTCACTGTAAAGTTTTCTACACTAATTGTTTTCTCTGATCAGGCATAGTTCTGGCTAGGAAAACCAAGCAGAAAGTATATACAGGTGAATCCTCCTTTCCGTTTTGCTTAAGAAAAACTCCATGATTATCCTCATAGTTAATTTTGTACAGTGGCATAATTGAGATAAGAATTGAGATTTTTATGTTAAGTGATTTTTTTCTCAGTAGAGTTCATGAACATTATTATCATTTGTCTAATGCCTCATTGAAATAGGTATTTACATCATTCAATCAGTATATAATGAATAGTTGCCATTGTTAAGGACTGTGTATTCATTGTTTGAAAGTAGTATAAGTAAGAAGAATCATTTAATATATGAGAAAACCCAGAAGACTGATCTGCAACATTCTACCAGAACACCAAAACCAAATAACAAATACGAAAATGACCCTGTCCTTTTTATGTTGTGAACAAGGATAATGTTTTGGGCAAATATAAGTGGTAATATGATTCTTTCCAGGGTCCTGGATATCAACAAAGGATTCAATAAGTGTTTCCAAAGTTGCTTACTTCAAAAACAGCTTTAAAGCTATATATTCCCCATGAAATCTTTTGAGTGTGTGTGTGGCTATTTCAGAATTCAGTCTGCTTCAGTCTTATTGTTGCCTGTGAGATTTGTGCTGACTGGTCAGATGATCTATGATCAAATAACTGTATACTTCAATAAGCTGTGAGAGCAAAGAATAAACATCAATCAATAAGCATATCCTATAATTTTGTTAATACAATGTTGGACGGTACTTCTAACTTATTGATTTTAAAGAACCTCCTGTGTTTCCAAGAATGGTTTCAAGATTTGTTTCTCTGTTTTACATTTCAATAATATTACTAGTCCTGTTATGCTCTATGATGAGGACTAATAGAATATTAAACCATGCACTCTATTATATGACTAGCAGGACATACAGTTAAAACTAAAATTAACCAGATTGGGGTGCCTGGGTGGCTGAGTCAGCTCACTGTCTGGCTTTTGGTTTCATCTGTGGTTGGGATCTTCCCCATCATGGGATCCAGCCTTTTGGGGCCTCCTGTGGAGCCTCTCCTGGAGCCCTATGTTGGGCTCCATGCTTGTCATGGAGTCAGTTTGAGATTCTCTCCCTCTATACCTCCCCCTGCACTCTCAAGCTTAAATAAATAAATCTTTTTTAAAAAGACTAACCAGATTTATTTAGTAAAGGTCAGGCACAAAGTTCCTCAGTGTTTCAATCAATTTTACAAAATCAATGTTAATTAATGATATTGATGTGGGGCGCCTGGGTGGCTCAGTGGTTGAGCATCTGCCTTTGGCTCAGGTTGTGATCCTGGGGTCCTGGAATTAAGTCCTGCATTGAGCTCCCCACAGTAAGCCTGCTTCTCCCTCTGCCTATGTCTCTGCCTCTCTCCGTCTCTCTCAGGAATAAATAAATAAAATATTAAAAAAATAACAGTATTGATGTGAACTTCTTGGCATTAGCTTATTGCCAGATCTCAAGTTTATCCCCAAAGATGAGTTCAAAGATAACACAATCTCTCTTATTTGGACTAGTTGAGATGGTGGTATCTGAAATATCAGAGCCAAAATGCAGAAGATGGGCCATTGGCTTATACAATATATTAAACTCTTTTATGACTTGGTGTTCATCCAGGTGTCCTTTCATATACTCAAAACATACCATATTACTGGAAAGTAATTGCTAAATTAACATCTAGTTTTAATGCAGACATATAATATTATATGTCTTGGGCAAACTTTCTGATGTTCATCCCTCTGTCTATCTTTGAGGACTCCATACTGCAGGTAACACCTCAATCCCTAATTTCTGTAATGGAGCATTTGGAGATCTCTTCCTTCCTTTTCCTCTAAAATAAATCTGACAGGCTTCAGATAGTATGTTAAGTCTACTGTTAGTGTAATCTAATGTTATGTTTTGATTAGAGGACCTTATAACTGATTGTTTCACAGATGCAGAAGATAATTCAGTGTTATAAAAAGTGACAAGTCTGCATACCTTAATAGTTTTTTAAAAAAGATTTTATTTATTTATTCATGAGAGGGGGGGTGCGCAGAGACACAGGCAGAAGGAAAAGCAGGTTCCACCCAGGGAGCCCAATGTAGGACTGGATCCCCGGGACCCTAGGATCACGCCCTGGGCCGAAGGCGGCACTAAACTGCTGAGCCACCCGGGCTGCCCATCCTTTTTTTTTTTTTTTTTTTTTTTAGAAACTGTTTATTTTCCGTCAACCTTATTTCCATTCTGTTCCTTCTGTGGAAGAGCAGCTTAAGACCACTCAGTGGTTGTTCCTACCCATTCAGTGACCTGAGCAGTGGGAGCTGCAGACCAATCTTCAGTGGCTGGCTGAGTGCTCCAGTCTTCAGTAGGGTACTGCTGAATAGGCACAAAGGGCACCTGCACGCCTTCAGACCAGTCTGCAACTTCAGGCTGAGTAGCAGTGAACTCAGGAGCTGGAGCCGTCCTTCACCCTGAAATTCCTCCTTAGTCACAGCCTTTTCAGCAGCGGCCTGTTCTTCCTTTTCAATCTCTTCAGGATCTCTGTAGAAGTAGAGATCAGGCATGACTTCCCATGGGTGCTCACGGGAAATGGTGCCACGCATGAGCAGGACTTCCCGGGCTAGCATCCACCACATCAGACCCACTGAGTGAGCTCCCTTGTTGTTGCAAGGGATGGCAATGTCCACGTAGCGCAGAGGAGAGTCTGTGTTACACAGAGCAATGGTAGGCAGGTTAACGTAAGATGCCTCTGTGAGAGGCTGGTGGTCAGCCCTGGGATCAGTAACCACCAGAAGCCTTGGCTCTCGGAAGGCTGCCTGGATCTGGTTAGTGAAGGTTCCAGGAGTGAAGCGGCCAGCAATAGGAGTGGCTCCAGTAGCAGCAGCAAATTTCAGCACAGCTCGCTGGCCAGTATTCCTAGATGATATAACACTGACATCAGCTGGGTTTTCAATGGCAACAATGGCACGAGCTGCCAACAGAAGCTTCTCCCAGGTTCTCTTCAGATTTATGATGTAGATACCATCACTTTTCCTTTTGTAGATGTACTGTTCCATTTGGAAGTCAAGGTTGGTGCCACCTAAGTGGGTTTCTGCTGCAAGGAATTTGAGGACATCCTCCTCCTTCATTTGCAGAACATCAAGGGCTCCAGACATTGTTAAAGTTTCCCTTTAAGTTACGATGGGAACGCAAAACAACGCCGCCGTATGGACCCTTCCCTGGGTAGCGCGGAAAGGCCGGGCTGCCCATCCTTAATAGTTTTTTTTTTTTCCTTAATAGTTTTTTAAGAAAGAATTTACTAAGGGTTCTAGCAGGATGATAATATGGGGAAAAGAGTAAATTTGAAAAAAAAATGGAACAAGATCTGAAATTAACTATTGTGTGTGTGTACTCAAGATAAAGGAAAATACTAACATAATTATACTAGTAATTTTTCATATGCCATTTCTATATTTTCAAACTGAAGATGAATAATCAAAATCACACAACTAAATACTCAAGCTAGAGTGATATTTATTCTTAATCACTCTGTACTTCTAACTTCCACTGTATCCTCTTTTGACACTTTAAATCCAAGGCTGTGTGAAAAGACAAAGGACATATAACCAAATTACATCTTCAGGCAATAATAATTCATATCAACAATTCCCATTTTCTACTTGATATTTTATGAAATTAAATTTATACAAACATTAAGGTCATTTGCTACTTGGTTGCTTTGTTTGATTATTTTCTTTTTTTAAGTTTTTCCTTTTTTAAAAAAAGACTTCTTATTTATTTATTCATGAGAGACAGAGAGACAGAGAGAGAGAGAGAGAGAGAGGCAGAGACACAGCAGAGGGAGAAGTAGGCTCCATGCAGGGAGCCTGACATGGGACTTTATCTGGGGACTCCAGGGTCACACCCTGGGCTGCAGGCGGTGCTAAACCGCTGAGACACCTGGGCTGCCCTGATTATTTTCTATATATATATTTAACACAGTATTAGGCATTTAGAGGAGGTATCATTAAAAATCCTTTCCCCAGTTTTGGATGAACTTATGGTCTCAAACCCAGAATTCTTTCAACAAGAAACAGGACATTCAACCATTATTGAGTGCCTACTGTGTCCTGGAAATTCTGCTCTGTGCTAGCCCACCTCAGGTCACACCTACAATGCTACAACAGCTCCCTGCTGGTCTCCTGGCTTCTGGTCTTCTCCCCTTCAAACTGGCCTTGCGTATCTGGCCAGTCTCAGCCCTCTTAAATCTTACCTTACTTTTTTGCTCCAGCACATACAATGGCTCTCCAGTGCCCTTAAGGTCAACTCCAGGGATACCTGGGTGGCGCAGAGGTTTGGCGCCTGCCTTTGGCCCAGGGCGCGATCCTGGAGACCCAGGATCGAATCCCACGTCAGGCTCCCAGTGCATGGAGCCTGCTTCTCCCTTTGCCTATGTCTCTGCCTCTCTCTCTCTCTTTCTCTCTGTGTGTGACTATCATAAATAAATTAAAAAAAAGATCAACTCCAATTCTTTAATATGATAATTAAGCCTTCCCTGCTCAGGCCTTGCTCTCTCTAATGGAATTTCCTATGTATTGTCTCTTTGATCCTCTCCTGTGCCTGGTACTCAGAGGTGCTTAAAAAACATTTGTAAGGTGAATGAAAAAGAAAAGTCAGCTATTTTCATGAATATATCTTGACAGATAAACAAAAACCAACATTGATGGCTTAGAAAGGCCAATATGGCACATCCATTTTTATGGTGACATTTATTTCATTGAATTATAATAAAATTTATTTTATAATTGAAAGACACCTTCTTCCATATCATTGACACCATCAAAAAGTATCATTTTGATACCTCATATTATACTGTTAGCAGTGCAACTTACCTGATAAATCATGTGTGCCAAATATAAATTTCATCTACATCCAAAACTTTTCCATTGTGAATTCTATGTATTAAAAACTAAGTTTGAAATTATATTTTTGTTTTTCAGTGGATATAAAATTGCTTGTAACAAAAATGCAATTAAATGTAAATAACAAAAAAGAATTAGAACTAAAGAAAATAGATAGGAAAGAAGGCAAATGCACATAGATAACACGCATAACCTAGAGTTGTTATTAAAACCTCAAATGTTGGGCAGCCCTGGTGGCCCAGCTGTTTAGCGCCGCCTTCAGCCTAGGGTGTGATCCTGGAGACCTGGGATGGAGTCCCACATCGGGCTCCCTGCTTGGAGCCTGCTTCTCCCTCTGCCTCTCTCTCTCTCTGTCATGAATAAATAAATAAATAAATAAATAAATAAATAAATAAATAAATAAACTTAAAAAAAAAACCTCAAATGTGTCTTTGAGTTTCCTAGAAGCCAAAGTAACAAGAGAGATTAGAAGTCAAACAATTCAAATTTGGTAGCATTTCAATTTTAGAAACAATATCTTTTTTATAATACTTTATTTTTAAAAATATTTTATTTATTTATTCATGAGAGACACAGAGAGAGAGGTAGAGACACAGGCAGAGGGAGAAGCAGGCTCCCTACAGGGAGCCCAAAGCGGGACTCAATCCTGGGTCTCCAGGATCAGGACCTGGGCTGAAGGTGGGGCTAAACCACTGAGCCACCAGGGCTGCCCCTAGGAACAATATCTTTTTTTTTTTAGAAACAGTATCTTTAGGACATTTTTGACCCTAGTTTTTCATAAGGCTACCTGCAGAATTAAACTGTATATTATGTGGATATGTAAAAGAAGAATTGTAGAACTTCAAACATAGGAACAAAAATTTCATGTTAAGAATAAAAGATCATTTCCCACATACCATCAGTTTCAATATGACTTATGATAAGAGTGTTCCCTCAGTAAGCACTTTGGAAATATTGTTTTTAGTATATAATAAAATGAAATACGTGAAGTTAATTATATTTTTCCTTTAAGTGTACGATGTAGTGTACAGTACTCACTATTCAGGCGCAAGGTGTCGCTCTTTACTCGGTGGAAATAGTTCTTTCCAGGGTCTGTCTGAACAGCCAGAAACGCCCCAAACGAAAACGACTCAATCACGCCGAACGCTACCATTAAAGGATTCTTTGAAACTTCTCAAAAATTCAGCCAGATTTTCAACTCCAAACCGGAGTCTCTGGTACTGAGAGTGTAAAGAACCTTATTTTGGAAGTCATAGTCTTATGCGATGTTCGGCTTTCAAAGAAGGGGATTGGGCACTCGGCGTCTGCTGCTCTCGGTTCTGCTCCTCGCAGTCTGGGAGCCCGCGAGCAGCCAGGTCCGCTACTCGGTCCCGGAGGAGGCCAAACACGGCACCTTCGTGGGCCGCATCGCCCAGGACCTGGGGCTGGAGCTGGCGGAGCTGGTGCCGCGCCTTTTCCGACTGGCGTCCAAAGGCCACGGGGACCTTCTGGAGGTAAATCTGCAGAATGGCATTTTGTTTGTGAATTCTCGGATCGACCGGGAGGAGCTGTGTGGGAGGACTCTGGAGTGCAGCATCCACCTGGAGGTGATCGTAGACAGGCCGCTGCAGGTTTTCCATGTGGAGGTGGAGGTGAAGGACATTAACGACAACCCGCCGCTGTTCTCTCTCAGAGAACAAAAACTGCTGATTCCTGAATCTAAGCAACCCGACTCTTATTTTCCTCTAGAGGGAGCTTCTGATGCGGATATAGGAGAAAATGCTCTATTGACCTACAGACTAAGTCACAATGAGTATTTTTCTTTAGAATTACCAACACAAAGTAAGCAGACTAAAAGACTGTCGCTTAAATTAAAGAAGTATCTGGATCGAGAGAAAACTCCAGAATTTAATTTGCTACTGACGGCTGCAGATGGGGGAAAACCGGAGCTGACTGGCACCATTCAGCTTTTCGTCCACGTCTTGGATATTAACGACAATGATCCGGAATTTGAGCAATCAGAATACAAGGTGAAACTGACGGAAAACGCAGCTAAAGAAACTTTGGTAATAAAGCTAAATGCCACAGATCCAGATGAAGGAGTCAATGGTGAGGTAACCTACTCCTTGATGTCAATTAAGCCCAATGGAAAACTCTTATTTACACTAGATAAAAATAACGGAGAAGTGAGGGTCAATGGAACTTTAGATTATGAAGAAAACAAGTTTTATGAAATTGAAGTACAGGCCACAGATAAAGGGAATCCCTCAATGGCAGGTCATTGTACAGTCTGGATAGAAATCTTAGACGCGAATGATAACGCCCCTGAAGTCACCATAACTTCCCTGTCTCTCCCAGTACGAGAGGACGCTCAGCCCAGCACCGTCATCGCCCTAATCAGCGTATCCGACCGTGACTCTGGCGCCAACGGGCAGGTGACCTGCTCACTCACACCCCAAGTCCCCTTCAAGCTGGTGTCCACCTTCAAGAATTACTATTCGCTGGTGCTGGACAGCGCCCTGGACAGAGAGAGCGTGGCGAACTACGCTCTGGTAGTGACCGCACGCGACGGAGGCTCGCCTTCGCTGTCGGCCACGGCCAGCGTGTCCGTGGAGGTGGCCGACGTGAACGACAACGCGCCGGCATTCGCGCAGCCCGAGTACACGGTGTTCGTGAAGGAGAACAACCCGCCCGGCTGCCACATCTTCACGGTGTCGGCGCGGGACGCGGACGCGCAGGAGAACGCGCTGGTGTCCTACTCGCTGGTGGAGCGGCGCGTGGGCGAGCGCGCGCTGTCGAGCTACGTGTCGGTGCACGCGGAGAGCGGCAAGGTGTACGCGCTGCAGCCGCTGGACCACGAGGAGCTGGAGCTGCTGCAGTTCCAAGTGAGCGCGCGCGACGCGGGCGTGCCTCCCCTGGGCAGCAACGTGACGCTGCAGGTGTTCGTGCTGGACGAGAACGACAACGCGCCCGCGCTGCTGCCGCTGCCCCTGCCCCTGCCCCTGCCCCTGCCCGGGGCGCGCGGCGGGGGCGGCGCGCTGAGCGAGCCGGTGTCGCGGGCGGTGGGCGCGGGCCACGTGGTGGCCAAGGTGCGCGCGGTGGACGCGGACTCGGGCTACAACGCGTGGCTGTCGTACGAGCTGCAGCCGGCGGCGGGGGGCGCGCGCAGCCCGTTCCGCGTGGCGCTGTACACGGGCGAGATCAGCACGACGCGCGCCCTGGACGAGGCGGACGCGCCGCGCCAGCGCCTGCTGGTGCTGGTGAAGGACCACGGCGAGCCGGCGCTGACGGCCACGGCCACTGTGCTGCTGTCGCTGGTGGAGAGCGGCCAGGCGCCCAGGCCGTCGTCGCGGGTGTTGGCGGGCGGCGCGGGCGCGGGCGCGGGCGCGGGCGCGGCGCTGGTGGACGTCAACGTGTACCTGATCGTCGCCATCTGCGCGGTGTCCAGCCTGTTGGTGCTCACGCTGCTGCTGTCCACGGCGCTGCGGTGCTCGGCGCCGCCCAGCGAGGGCGCGTGCGGGCCGGGGAAGCCCACGCTGGTGTGCTCCAGCGCGGTGGGGAGCTGGTCGTACTCGCAGCAGAGGCGGCAGAGGGTGTGCTCTGGGGAGGGCCCGCCCAAGGCCGACCTCATGGCCTTCAGCCCCAGTGTTCCTCCTGCTTCAGGTTCTGGAGATAGTGGAGAACAACAGATTTTCCGGAATGAGGTGAGTACAGTAATTCTGGAATGTATTTAATTCCTGTTGAGGTCAATCGCAGAGTATGTTCAGTGATATTACTGTAAGTTGATTGCTCCAGATACTGGATTTAGTTTCAGCCTTACCTTTGGGATAAGGTGCTTCAGATAAACTACATTTTTCCTTATTTCCTAGCATAATTTCAGCTTTGCTAATTGCGTGTTGAATCTAGTGCTGCTCTCTTTCAGATTAATTCATTGATTTCCTTTTTTTTATTTGGAAGATTTATTTGATATTTGATCATATTTATGTTTCTTCCATTCATGGTACCCATTGTGAGGCTGTATGGAAATATTTTAGGGTACAGTAAGAAAATTCACTCTTCTTTGTGTTTTGTGTTTAAGAGAATCTTCCCATATATGGGGAAATATCGTCCTGCTGCCTGTGTGTCTACCAAGCCACTATTTCAAGGTCTTTGAAATGGCATTGATGTAAATAGCTTAAGCAAACAACCTTGGAATATTTATAAAGTCATTTCCATTTGGTGATGTTGATGGCATTTCACAATATAATATTGTATACTTTATTTTTTTTAATATTGTATACTTTAAATACACTTGATGCAAACTCTTTTTTGCCCCAAAGCTATATGCATGTGAATTGTTTTCTTTAAAGAGATCACAGAGAACTTATATTTAGAGCTATAAGCATGTAAATCAACTAATGTGAACATTTATTTATTTATTTATTTACTCCAGTGTACAAGTTAGAAACACTTTACTGTATTGCATGGAGAAATAAATTAATATATAATATATTTACATGTGGTGGAGAACCATGTTATGGATAGGGTAAAGTTAATAGGAGTGCTAAGAAGACATTAGTGGCAATTTTCTTTTTTTTCTTTTTCTTTTTTTTAGTGGCAATTTTCTAGCCACAAAAAGAGGATGATTTCCATGAAGATGAACATTAGGAAATTTTCTGAAAAGGAAAACCATGCCCTAGTTTATCATACTGAAATTCTTTTCATCCATATCTACAAAATAAAATAAGAACAGTCACTAACTATAAATAAACCATTACTATTTGAACTATTTCTGTTTATTAGACATTGTGTGAAGGACTTAAAATACATAATTTTATTTAACCCTTATATCAACTTGTAAACTACATGTCACTATCCAAATTTTATATTTTTAAAAGATTTTATTTATTTGAGAGAAAGGATGAGTGAGAGGATGAGCATGAACTGGGGGAGGGATAGGAAACAGCAGATTTCCCACTGATCAGGGAGCCTGACATGGGGCTCTGTCCTAGGACCCCGGGCTCAGACCTGAGCTGAAGGCAGATATTTAGCTGACTGACGCACCGAGGCGCCCCTCACTATCCAAATGTTAAAGTTGAGCTAAGAGATGGTAAGATATTTTTCTCCTTTGTCTACTGACATCCATCCAGTCCATGATAAAGATGATATTCAAATATATATCTTTTAGCCCAGAACCATTCTTTTATTCACTGTAAAGTTTTCTACACTAATTGTTTTCTCTGATCAGGCATAGTTCTGGCTAGGAAAACCAAGCAGAAAGTATATACAGGTGAATCCTCCTTTCCGTTTTGCTTAAGAAAAACTCCATGATTATCCTCATAGTTAATTTTGTACAGTGGCATAATTGAGATAAGAATTGAGATTTTTATGTTAAGTGATTTTTTTCTCAGTAGAGTTCATGAACATTATTATCATTTGTCTAATGCCTCATTGAAATAGGTATTTACATCATTCAATCAGTATATAATGAATAGTTGCCATTGTTAAGGACTGTGTATTCATTGTTTGAAAGTAGTATAAGTAAGAAGAATCATTTAATATATGAGAAAACCCAGAAGACTGATCTGCAACATTCTACCAGAACACCAAAACCAAATAACAAATACGAAAATGACCCTGTCCTTTTTATGTTGTGAACAAGGATAATGTTTTGGGCAAATATAAGTGGTAATATGATTCTTTCCAGGGTCCTGGATATCAACAAAGGATTCAATAAGTGTTTCCAAAGTTGCTTACTTCAAAAACAGCTTTAAAGCTATATATTCCCCATGAAATCTTTTGAGTGTGTGTGTGGCTATTTCAGAATTCAGTCTGCTTCAGTCTTATTGTTGCCTGTGAGATTTGTGCTGACTGGTCAGATGATCTATGATCAAATAACTGTATACTTCAATAAGCTGTGAGAGCAAAGAATAAACATCAATCAATAAGCATATCCTATAATTTTGTTAATACAATGTTGGACGGTACTTCTAACTTATTGATTTTAAAGAACCTCCTGTGTTTCCAAGAATGGTTTCAAGATTTGTTTCTCTGTTTTACATTTCAATAATATTACTAGTCCTGTTATGCTCTATGATGAGGACTAATAGAATATTAAACCATGCACTCTATTATATGACTAGCAGGACATACAGTTAAAACTAAAATTAACCAGATTGGGGTGCCTGGGTGGCTGAGTCAGCTCACTGTCTGGCTTTTGGTTTCATCTGTGGTTGGGATCTTCCCCATCATGGGATCCAGCCTTTTGGGGCCTCCTGTGGAGCCTCTCCTGGAGCCCTATGTTGGGCTCCATGCTTGTCATGGAGTCAGTTTGAGATTCTCTCCCTCTATACCTCCCCCTGCACTCTCAAGCTTAAATAAATAAATCTTTTTTAAAAAGACTAACCAGATTTATTTAGTAAAGGTCAGGCACAAAGTTCCTCAGTGTTTCAATCAATTTTACAAAATCAATGTTAATTAATGATATTGATGTGGGGCGCCTGGGTGGCTCAGTGGTTGAGCATCTGCCTTTGGCTCAGGTTGTGATCCTGGGGTCCTGGAATTAAGTCCTGCATTGAGCTCCCCACAGTAAGCCTGCTTCTCCCTCTGCCTATGTCTCTGCCTCTCTCCGTCTCTCTCAGGAATAAATAAATAAAATATTAAAAAAATAACAGTATTGATGTGAACTTCTTGGCATTAGCTTATTGCCAGATCTCAAGTTTATCCCCAAAGATGAGTTCAAAGATAACACAATCTCTCTTATTTGGACTAGTTGAGATGGTGGTATCTGAAATATCAGAGCCAAAATGCAGAAGATGGGCCATTGGCTTATACAATATATTAAACTCTTTTATGACTTGGTGTTCATCCAGGTGTCCTTTCATATACTCAAAACATACCATATTACTGGAAAGTAATTGCTAAATTAACATCTAGTTTTAATGCAGACATATAATATTATATGTCTTGGGCAAACTTTCTGATGTTCATCCCTCTGTCTATCTTTGAGGACTCCATACTGCAGGTAACACCTCAATCCCTAATTTCTGTAATGGAGCATTTGGAGATCTCTTCCTTCCTTTTCCTCTAAAATAAATCTGACAGGCTTCAGATAGTATGTTAAGTCTACTGTTAGTGTAATCTAATGTTATGTTTTGATTAGAGGACCTTATAACTGATTGTTTCACAGATGCAGAAGATAATTCAGTGTTATAAAAAGTGACAAGTCTGCATACCTTAATAGTTTTTTAAAAAAGATTTTATTTATTTATTCATGAGAGGGGGGGTGCGCAGAGACACAGGCAGAAGGAAAAGCAGGTTCCACCCAGGGAGCCCAATGTAGGACTGGATCCCCGGGACCCTAGGATCACGCCCTGGGCCGAAGGCGGCACTAAACTGCTGAGCCACCCGGGCTGCCCATCCTTTTTTTTTTTTTTTTTTTTTTTAGAAACTGTTTATTTTCCGTCAACCTTATTTCCATTCTGTTCCTTCTGTGGAAGAGCAGCTTAAGACCACTCAGTGGTTGTTCCTACCCATTCAGTGACCTGAGCAGTGGGAGCTGCAGACCAATCTTCAGTGGCTGGCTGAGTGCTCCAGTCTTCAGTAGGGTACTGCTGAATAGGCACAAAGGGCACCTGCACGCCTTCAGACCAGTCTGCAACTTCAGGCTGAGTAGCAGTGAACTCAGGAGCTGGAGCCGTCCTTCACCCTGAAATTCCTCCTTAGTCACAGCCTTTTCAGCAGCGGCCTGTTCTTCCTTTTCAATCTCTTCAGGATCTCTGTAGAAGTAGAGATCAGGCATGACTTCCCATGGGTGCTCACGGGAAATGGTGCCACGCATGAGCAGGACTTCCCGGGCTAGCATCCACCACATCAGACCCACTGAGTGAGCTCCCTTGTTGTTGCAAGGGATGGCAATGTCCACGTAGCGCAGAGGAGAGTCTGTGTTACACAGAGCAATGGTAGGCAGGTTAACGTAAGATGCCTCTGTGAGAGGCTGGTGGTCAGCCCTGGGATCAGTAACCACCAGAAGCCTTGGCTCTCGGAAGGCTGCCTGGATCTGGTTAGTGAAGGTTCCAGGAGTGAAGCGGCCAGCAATAGGAGTGGCTCCAGTAGCAGCAGCAAATTTCAGCACAGCTCGCTGGCCAGTATTCCTAGATGATATAACACTGACATCAGCTGGGTTTTCAATGGCAACAATGGCACGAGCTGCCAACAGAAGCTTCTCCCAGGTTCTCTTCAGATTTATGATGTAGATACCATCACTTTTCCTTTTGTAGATGTACTGTTCCATTTGGAAGTCAAGGTTGGTGCCACCTAAGTGGGTTTCTGCTGCAAGGAATTTGAGGACATCCTCCTCCTTCATTTGCAGAACATCAAGGGCTCCAGACATTGTTAAAGTTTCCCTTTAAGTTACGATGGGAACGCAAAACAACGCCGCCGTATGGACCCTTCCCTGGGTAGCGCGGAAAGGCCGGGCTGCCCATCCTTAATAGTTTTTTTTTTTTCCTTAATAGTTTTTTAAGAAAGAATTTACTAAGGGTTCTAGCAGGATGATAATATGGGGAAAAGAGTAAATTTGAAAAAAAAATGGAACAAGATCTGAAATTAACTATTGTGTGTGTGTACTCAAGATAAAGGAAAATACTAACATAATTATACTAGTAATTTTTCATATGCCATTTCTATATTTTCAAACTGAAGATGAATAATCAAAATCACACAACTAAATACTCAAGCTAGAGTGATATTTATTCTTAATCACTCTGTACTTCTAACTTCCACTGTATCCTCTTTTGACACTTTAAATCCAAGGCTGTGTGAAAAGACAAAGGACATATAACCAAATTACATCTTCAGGCAATAATAATTCATATCAACAATTCCCATTTTCTACTTGATATTTTATGAAATTAAATTTATACAAACATTAAGGTCATTTGCTACTTGGTTGCTTTGTTTGATTATTTTCTTTTTTTAAGTTTTTCCTTTTTTAAAAAAAGACTTCTTATTTATTTATTCATGAGAGACAGAGAGACAGAGAGAGAGAGAGAGAGAGAGGCAGAGACACAGCAGAGGGAGAAGTAGGCTCCATGCAGGGAGCCTGACATGGGACTTTATCTGGGGACTCCAGGGTCACACCCTGGGCTGCAGGTGGTGCTAAACTGCTGAGACACCTGGGCTGCCCTGATTATTTTCTATATATATATTTAACACAGTATTAGGCATTTAGAGGAGGTATCATTAAAAATCCTTTCCCCAGTTTTGGATGAACTTATGGTCTCAAACCCAGAATTCTTTCAACAAGAAACAGGACATTCAACCATTATTGAGTGCCTACTGTGTCCTGGAAATTCTGCTCTGTGCTAGCCCACCTCAGGTCACACCTACAATGCTACAACAGCTCCCTGCTGGTCTCCTGGCTTCTGGTCTTCTCCCCTTCAAACTGGCCTTGCGTATCTGGCCAGTCTCAGCCCTCTTAAATCTTACCTTACTTTTTTGCTCCAGCACATACAATGGCTCTCCAGTGCCCTTAAGGTCAACTCCAGGGATACCTGGGTGGCGCAGAGGTTTGGCGCCTGCCTTTGGCCCAGGGCGCGATCCTGGAGACCCAGGATCGAATCCCACGTCAGGCTCCCAGTGCATGGAGCCTGCTTCTCCCTTTGCCTATGTCTCTGCCTCTCTCTCTCTCTTTCTCTCTGTGTGTGACTATCATAAATAAATTAAAAAAAAGATCAACTCCAATTCTTTAATATGATAATTAAGCCTTCCCTGCTCAGGCCTTGCTCTCTCTAATGGAATTTCCTATGTATTGTCTCTTTGATCCTCTCCTGTGCCTGGTACTCAGAGGTGCTTAAAAAACATTTGTAAGGTGAATGAAAAAGAAAAGTCAGCTATTTTCATGAATATATCTTGACAGATAAACAAAAACCAACATTGATGGCTTAGAAAGGCCAATATGGCACATCCATTTTTATGGTGACATTTATTTCATTGAATTATAATAAAATTTATTTTATAATTGAAAGACACCTTCTTCCATATCATTGACACCATCAAAAAGTATCATTTTGATACCTCATATTATACTGTTAGCAGTGCAACTTACCTGATAAATCATGTGTGCCAAATATAAATTTCATCTACATCCAAAACTTTTCCATTGTGAATTCTATGTATTAAAAACTAAGTTTGAAATTATATTTTTGTTTTTCAGTGGATATAAAATTGCTTGTAACAAAAATGCAATTAAATGTAAATAACAAAAAAGAATTAGAACTAAAGAAAATAGATAGGAAAGAAGGCAAATGCACATAGATAACACGCATAACCTAGAGTTGTTATTAAAACCTCAAATGTTGGGCAGCCCTGGTGGCCCAGCTGTTTAGCGCCGCCTTCAGCCTAGGGTGTGATCCTGGAGACCTGGGATGGAGTCCCACATCGGGCTCCCTGCTTGGAGCCTGCTTCTCCCTCTGCCTCTCTCTCTCTCTGTCATGAATAAATAAATAAATAAATAAATAAATAAATAAATAAATAAATAAACTTAAAAAAAAAACCTCAAATGTGTCTTTGAGTTTCCTAGAAGCCAAAGTAACAAGAGAGATTAGAAGTCAAACAATTCAAATTTGGTAGCATTTCAATTTTAGAAACAATATCTTTTTTATAATACTTTATTTTTAAAAATATTTTATTTATTTATTCATGAGAGACACAGAGAGAGAGGTAGAGACACAGGCAGAGGGAGAAGCAGGCTCCCTACAGGGAGCCCAAAGCGGGACTCAATCCTGGGTCTCCAGGATCAGGACCTGGGCTGAAGGTGGGGCTAAACCACTGAGCCACCAGGGCTGCCCCTAGGAACAATATCTTTTTTTTTTTAGAAACAGTATCTTTAGGACATTTTTGACCCTAGTTTTTCATAAGGCTACCTGCAGAATTAAACTGTATATTATGTGGATATGTAAAAGAAGAATTGTAGAACTTCAAACATAGGAACAAAAATTTCATGTTAAGAATAAAAGATCATTTCCCACATACCATCAGTTTCAATATGACTTATGATAAGAGTGTTCCCTCAGTAAGCACTTTGGAAATATTGTTTTTAGTATATAATAAAATGAAATACGTGAAGTTAATTATATTTTTCCTTTAAGTGTACGATGTAGTGTACAGTACTCACTATTCAGGCGCAAGGTGTCGCTCTTTACTCGGTGGAAATAGTTCTTTCCAGGGTCTGTCTGAACAGCCAGAAACGCCCCAAACGAAAACGACTCAATCACGCCGAACGCTACCATTAAAGGATTCTTTGAAACTTCTCAAAAATTCAGCCAGATTTTCAACTCCAAACCGGAGTCTCTGGTACTGAGAGTGTAAAGAACCTTATTTTGGAAGTCATAGTCTTATGCGATGTTCGGCTTTCAAAGAAGGGGATTGGGCACTCGGCGTCTGCTGCTCTCGGTTCTGCTCCTCGCAGTCTGGGAGCCCGCGAGCAGCCAGGTCCGCTACTCGGTCCCGGAGGAGGCCAAACACGGCACCTTCGTGGGCCGCATCGCCCAGGACCTGGGGCTGGAGCTGGCGGAGCTGGTGCCGCGCCTTTTCCGACTGGCGTCCAAAGGCCACGGGGACCTTCTGGAGGTAAATCTGCAGAATGGCATTTTGTTTGTGAATTCTCGGATCGACCGGGAGGAGCTGTGTGGGAGGACTCTGGAGTGCAGCATCCACCTGGAGGTGATCGTAGACAGGCCGCTGCAGGTTTTCCATGTGGAGGTGGAGGTGAAGGACATTAACGACAACCCGCCGCTGTTCTCTCTCAGAGAACAAAAACTGCTGATTCCTGAATCTAAGCAACCCGACTCTTATTTTCCTCTAGAGGGAGCTTCTGATGCGGATATAGGAGAAAATGCTCTATTGACCTACAGACTAAGTCACAATGAGTATTTTTCTTTAGAATTACCAACACAAAGTAAGCAGACTAAAAGACTGTCGCTTAAATTAAAGAAGTATCTGGATCGAGAGAAAACTCCAGAATTTAATTTGCTACTGACGGCTGCAGATGGGGGAAAACCGGAGCTGACTGGCACCATTCAGCTTTTCGTCCACGTCTTGGATATTAACGACAATGATCCGGAATTTGAGCAATCAGAATACAAGGTGAAACTGACGGAAAACGCAGCTAAAGAAACTTTGGTAATAAAGCTAAATGCCACAGATCCAGATGAAGGAGTCAATGGTGAGGTAACCTACTCCTTGATGTCAATTAAGCCCAATGGAAAACTCTTATTTACACTAGATAAAAATAACGGAGAAGTGAGGGTCAATGGAACTTTAGATTATGAAGAAAACAAGTTTTATGAAATTGAAGTACAGGCCACAGATAAAGGGAATCCCTCAATGGCAGGTCATTGTACAGTCTGGATAGAAATCTTAGACGCGAATGATAACGCCCCTGAAGTCACCATAACTTCCCTGTCTCTCCCAGTACGAGAGGACGCTCAGCCCAGCACCGTCATCGCCCTAATCAGCGTATCCGACCGTGACTCTGGCGCCAACGGGCAGGTGACCTGCTCACTCACACCCCAAGTCCCCTTCAAGCTGGTGTCCACCTTCAAGAATTACTATTCGCTGGTGCTGGACAGCGCCCTGGACAGAGAGAGCGTGGCGAACTACGCTCTGGTAGTGACCGCACGCGACGGAGGCTCGCCTTCGCTGTCGGCCACGGCCAGCGTGTCCGTGGAGGTGGCCGACGTGAACGACAACGCGCCGGCATTCGCGCAGCCCGAGTACACGGTGTTCGTGAAGGAGAACAACCCGCCCGGCTGCCACATCTTCACGGTGTCGGCGCGGGACGCGGACGCGCAGGAGAACGCGCTGGTGTCCTACTCGCTGGTGGAGCGGCGCGTGGGCGAGCGCGCGCTGTCGAGCTACGTGTCGGTGCACGCGGAGAGCGGCAAGGTGTACGCGCTGCAGCCGCTGGACCACGAGGAGCTGGAGCTGCTGCAGTTCCAAGTGAGCGCGCGCGACGCGGGCGTGCCTCCCCTGGGCAGCAACGTGACGCTGCAGGTGTTCGTGCTGGACGAGAACGACAACGCGCCCGCGCTGCTGCCGCTGCCCCTGCCCCTGCCCCTGCCCCTGCCCGGGGCGCGCGGCGGGGGCGGCGCGCTGAGCGAGCCGGTGTCGCGGGCGGTGGGCGCGGGCCACGTGGTGGCCAAGGTGCGCGCGGTGGACGCGGACTCGGGCTACAACGCGTGGCTGTCGTACGAGCTGCAGCCGGCGGCGGGGGGCGCGCGCAGCCCGTTCCGCGTGGCGCTGTACACGGGCGAGATCAGCACGACGCGCGCCCTGGACGAGGCGGACGCGCCGCGCCAGCGCCTGCTGGTGCTGGTGAAGGACCACGGCGAGCCGGCGCTGACGGCCACGGCCACTGTGCTGCTGTCGCTGGTGGAGAGCGGCCAGGCGCCCAGGCCGTCGTCGCGGGTGTTGGCGGGCGGCGCGGGCGCGGGCGCGGGCGCGGGCGCGGGCGCGGCGCTGGTGGACGTCAACGTGTACCTGATCGTCGCCATCTGCGCGGTGTCCAGCCTGTTGGTGCTCACGCTGCTGCTGTCCACGGCGCTGCGGTGCTCGGCGCCGCCCAGCGAGGGCGCGTGCGGGCCGGGGAAGCCCACGCTGGTGTGCTCCAGCGCGGTGGGGAGCTGGTCGTACTCGCAGCAGAGGCGGCAGAGGGTGTGCTCTGGGGAGGGCCCGCCCAAGGCCGACCTCATGGCCTTCAGCCCCAGCCTGCCTCGGGGCCTGGATGGAGAAGTCGGAGGGGAAAGGCAGGAGGCAGGATCAAATCACCCTGGGCAGGTGAGTTCTATAGATTCCTCTTCTTTTGAAGTCTACGTTAAATTTTAAACAATCCATTTTATTTCATTGAATATTTTAACGAATACTCTGTATTTTGGGTATTAATGTTTTAAACGAGTATAAATGTTTTAGAGAACAATTTCTGTTAGTGAAATGCGAAAAGATAAAAATCCAAGTTTAATTATGAGAAAAATCAGGTTTTTTTTAGCCAACAAATGCCCTATTTCTCCTAATGTTTGGTAGAAAATGTTAAAAGATGAAAGAACCACTCTCCTGTCATCACTTTATTAGATACAATTTCTAATTTTCCATGAAGTACCTGGATCACTTTATTTCTTCCCTAATCCTCACTATAAATAATTACTATGGATATTTCAATTTATTCATCCTTTTTCTCTTTTAACAGCCTTTTGCTTTAATATTTTCACATTATTAGATCACTTCACTTGTGTTATTTCAGTCTTGTATCGAAGTTTGAACTGTCTTCATTAAGTCTGAAAAGATTTGCCTTTTTTTCTGTAGTGTTAAACATGGATTGTACATTTATTGTCCATTAAATAATCTTTAGTTTTGCCTCAACTGATAAAATAAAACCCATTTTCTGTTTTCTTTTTTTTATCGTATTTTTTAATTTAAATTCAATTTGTGAACATGTAGTATATCATCTGGTGCTCATCACATATGCCCTCCTTTGTGCTCATCACCCAGTTATCCCATCCCCCAACCACCTCCCCTTCTGCAACCCTTTGTTTGTTTCCCAGAATCAGGAGTCTCTCATGGTTCATTTTCCTCTCTAATTTTTAATTTAGTTTAATTTAACTTTTAAGTTTCTCCCTTTTCACTTATAGTCCCTTTCTTTACATTCCACATATGAGTGAAACCATATGATAATTGTCTTTCTCTGATTGACTTATTTCACTCAGCCTAATACCCTTCAGTTCCATCCACATCAATGTAAATGGTAGGTATTCATCCTTTCTGATGGCTGAGTAATATTCCATTGCATATATGTATATATACATCACATCTTTATTCATTTATCTGTCAAAGGACATCTTGGCCTCTTCCACAGTTTGTCTATTGTGGACCTTGCTGCTACGAACATGTAGTGTTGTTTCACTACATCTGTATCTTTGGGGTAAATATCCAGTAGTGCCATTGTTGGGTCATAGGGTAGCTCAATTTTTAACTTCTTGAGGAACCTCTACACTGTTTTCCAGAGTGGCTGCACCAGCTGGCATTCCCACCAATGGTGCAAGAGGGTTCCCCTTTCTCCATGTCCTCACCAACATCTGTTGTTTCCTGTCTTGTTAGACATTTAACATTGGTATAAAATGGTATCTCATTGTGGTTTTGACTTGTATTTTCCTGATGACAAGTGATGTGGAGCATTTTTTATGTGCTTGTTGGCCATGGGTAGGTCTTCTTTGGAGAAATGTCTGTTCATGTCTTCTGCCCATTTCTGGACTGGACTGTTTGTTTTTTGGGTGTTGAGTCTGATGAATTTTTTATAGATATTGAATGCTAGCCCTTTATCTGATATGTCATTTGCAAATATCTTCTCCCATTCTGAAGGTTGCCTTTTAGTTTTGTTGACTGTTTCCTTTGCTGCTGATAAAAAGCAGGACCTTTTTATCTTGATGAAAACCCAATAGTTTGTTATTGCTTTCATTTCCCTTGCCTTTATAGACATGTCTAGCAAGAAGTTGCTGTGGCCAAGTTCAAAAAAGTTGTTGCCTATGTTCTCCTCTAGGATTTTGATGGATTCCTGTCTCACATTTAGATCTTTTATCTATTTTTTATTTATCTTTGTGTATGGTGTAAGAGAATGTTTCAGTTTCATTCTTCTACATGTGGCTCTCCAATTTTCCCAACACCATTTATTGAAGAAACTGTCCTTTTTCCAAATTGGATATTCTTTCCTGTTTTGTCAAAAGATTAGATGACCATAGACTTGAAAGTCCATTTCTGGATACCAGTTGTTTTCATATTATTCGCAGTTAAAAAATTCAGTCTTGTATTGTTGTATGCTGGTTTCATTGAAATTATGTAACTAAAAGTTTTATTGATTTTATTGCATGTAATGGGTACAGATTTATCTACAACAAACAGAACTCCCAGGTTTATGCTTACACAGTTTACTAGGCAAATAAAGTTATTTATATTACTCACCCAAGTCTTCAAACTTGCTGAAGACAAACATATAAGCTTATAATATCTTCAACATATACTAGTTGGCAGTCTTCCTTAAGTTTTGCGGGTTCATCTAGAAAGGAAAATGTTAAGTCTATTAAAGTGAACTGAAGGGGATCCCTGGGTGGCGCAGCGGTTTGGCGCCTGCCTTTGGCCCAGGGCGTGATCCTGGAGACCCGGGATCGAATCCCACGTCGAGCTCCCAGCATGGAGCCTGCTTCTCCCTCTGCCTGTGTCTCTGCCTCTCTCTCTCTCTCTGTGTGACTATCATAAATCAATACAAATTTATAAAAAGAAAAAAGTGAACTGAAAATTATCATTTCACTCATCTTGCATTTTAAATTTCCTGTCTTTAAATTCTTTATTCCTGGTGTTTGTGAAATTTTCTTTCCATGTGCTATAATCACATCTGATGATTCTACAAAAGGCCATTTACCCTTAAGTCATTCTTCTAGCTATTTGTATAGTGGCAGAGTCACTTCTTTCAGAATTTGATGAACATTTGTATGTGGCTATTCTCCCCTTAAAATTAGAGGCTAAAATTCCTTTATTCTATAGTAGGCAGCCAAATTAAAATGCAAAGTGCTTTAGACTTAAAAGATTAAGCCATCACATCATTTATGAAACTGTAAACATAATAAATGTGAATGTTAGATAAGGCACACATTATTATCCATCTCCAAATGAAGTTCCTAGAATGACTGGAGACCATCTAGATTTAATAAATAAAGATACTGGAATGTCTTAAGCACATGTTAAAAATTTTGCAAATTATTACTTTTACAGTACATAAGCGGTTGATGCACCTTTTTAGATAATTCCAAATTATGTGGGCTATTTTCTGCAGATTTTGTGTTTAATTTCAGGATTACATTCAATGGTGTAAAATTATATTTTTTAAAAATATTTTATTTATTTATTCATGAGAGAGGAAGAGAGAGGTAAAGACACAGGCAGAGGGAGAAGCAAGCTCCATGCAGGAAGCCTGCCGTGGGACCCAATCCCGGGGCACCAAGGATCAGGCTCTGGGCTGAAGGTGGCACTAAACCACTGAGCCACCCAGGCTGCCCTAAAATTATAATTTCAACCATTTTCTAGTTCAATTGTTTAAGTATTGAGCTAATTTTAGATGCTCCTATCTGTTTAAGTAATTTAATTATGTCTAACAGCGTGTGGGGACTACATAGCACATTACTTCTTCAATAAAGTTCCTTAGTAATCATTGTACATTGATTTTCTTGAAAACAGATGATAGAAAATGAAGAAGCATGTTAGTGATATCAGACAATTTAAGTAGTCCAATAACATCAAAATTCAAATGGTTTTTTGATTACTTAAAAGCCAGTTTTATAGTTGATTCAAGTTATCTTATTTTTTAAAATATTTTATTTATTTATTTATTTATTTATTTATTTATTTATTTATTTATTAAAAAGATTTTATTTATTTATTCATGAGAGACACAGAGAGAGTGAGAGGCAGAGATACAGGCAGAGGGAGAAGCAGGCTCCATGCAGGGAGCCTGACGTGGGACTCAATCCTGGGCCTCCAGGATCAGGCCCTGAGCTGAAGGAGGCGCCAAATCGCTTAGCCACCCAGGCTGCCCTGATTCAAGTTATCTTATACTTGTAGAACCATCGTTGGTTATTATGTAATGATTCTATAAAGATTTCTTATCACAGTTCCCCTTGTTATTTTATGCAAAAGGAATGGTGACAAATCGTTGATTTAAAGATTTTGACTTGAATTTTATTTTATTTTTTTAAAGATTATTTATTTATTTATTCATAGAGACACACACAGAGAGAGAGTGGCAGAGACACAGGCAGAGGGAGAAGCAGGCTCCATGTAGGGAGCCAGACGTGGGACTTGATCCTGGGTCTCCAGGATCACACCTCAGGCTGCAGGCGGCGCTAAACCGCTGCGCCATGGGGGCTGCCCTCATTGTGAAGTTTATATTCTTTTGATTTTAGTCAGTGACACTGGGCTTCAAAATATCTCACAGAACTATTTTGTATTAGGGCTTCACAGCCACTTTAGAATATTGTGAAATTTAGAGGCTTTGATTCAACATGTTACATGAAAATGCTTTCCTCCTGCAGGATCTGTAGCCAAGCCTCATTTGAACATGTTATAGGAATGAGAGCAATTTTAAGAAAAGTCATCACAGTTAAGCATCAAGGAACCAAAAACAATGACATGTTCCATATATATGACGTATTTTTATATCCAACAGAAGTATGAATAAAATAATTTGTATGAGTGAAATACTCAGTTAATAGAAATACTTTAGTTGGGTTTTTTGTTTTTCTTTTTTACTGTGTGGGAGTTCTTGAGTTTCTCCTAAAGTTCTACAAAAGTGCTCATGAAGGATAAAAGTGGCAACAAGTGTGAATTGTAAGCAAAATAAGGTCGAGGGTGATGCATATTATTCATTTTATTCTCCATGATAGCCAAAGAGTAGCTTCTGACACCCTGTATTTCAATGATTGTTTTATGATAGACTGAAGCAGAATATTTTAAAAACTGCAGCATGATGGAAATGATTGTGCTTTGTTACTAATATTATATACATTAAATAAAAAGGCATTTACAAACAATCTATGAAAATATCCAAAAGTCAAAAAATTTTAAGTGTTCCACAAAGTGGCTAAACCAAAAAGAACCTCAGGATCTTTCTTGTACTTACATAATCAGTCACATGATGTCGCTGTACACTCAGAAGGTGAAAAGGAAAAATTTTGTCTCCGCGCCCAGATTCCACCCATTGACAGAATAGGATTGACTCCATACTCATAAAGGTTCGCAGGTGAGCGATCCCTTAAAACCAACAGTCCCACCTCAGAGGTCTTGTTAACTGCAATGGTGTTTTCCTGGAGAGGAGGCCCAGGAGCCCCGCGACTGCTGGTCTCGCTTCTGCTCCTCGCAGTTTGGGAACCCGGGAGCGGCCAAGTCCACTACTCGGTCCCGGAGGAAGCTAAACACGGCACCCTTGTGGGCCGCATTGCGCAAGACCTCGGGCTGGAGCTGACCGAGCTGGTGCCCCGCCAATTCCGGGTGGCGTCCAAAGGCCGCCGACACCTTTTAGAGGTAAATCTGCAGAATGGCATTTTGTTTGTGAATTCTCGGATCGACCGCGAGGAGCTGTGCGGGCGGAGCGCGGAGTGCAGCATCCACCTGGAGGTGATCGTGGACAGGCCGCTGCAGGTTTTCCATGTGGAGGTGGAGGTGAAGGACATTAACGACAACCCGCCGGTGTTCAGAGAAGGAGAACAAAAGGTATTGATTTCTGAATCTGCACCTCTGGATTCTCATTTTCCTCTAGAGGGCGCTTTCGATGCGGATATTGGCGTAAACTCTCTTCTGACCTATACGTTAGGTCTAAATGAATATTTTACTCTTAAAATAATAACGAAAAATGATAAAAGTATATTGCCTGAACTAGTTCTACGGAAGTCATTGGATAGAGAGGAAACTCCAGAACTTAATATATTGCTGACCTCCCAGGATGGCGGTAAACCCGAGCTAACAGGATCCGTTCAAATTAAAATAAACATTCTGGATGTGAATGACAACGCTCCGGAGTTTGGTAAGCCTGGCTATAAAGTAGCGCTGTTTGAAAATGTCCCAAATGGCACGAGAGTGATTCAGCTAAACGCTTCTGATCTAGACGAAGGGGTGAATAGAGAAATTTCCTATGGAATCAGACTGATTTTGCCAGTGAGTGAGAAATGTACCTTTACAATAAATCCAGAAACAGGTGAAATCAGAATGTACGGGAAATTGGATTTTGAAGAGAATAATGAGTACGAAATTCAGGTTAACGCCGTTGATAAAGGGATTCCTTCCATGGCAGGTCACTGTACAGTCCTAGTGGAAATTCTGGACCTGAATGACAATACCCCTGAAGTTATGATCACTTCTCTGGCACTCCCCGTGCGAGAGGATGCTCAGGTGGGCACCGTCATCGCCTTGATCAGCGTGTCCGACCGTGACTCTGGCGCCAACGGGCAGGTGACCTGCTCACTCACACCCCAAGTCCCCTTCAAGCTGGTGTCCACCTTCAAGAATTACTATTCGCTGGTGCTGGACAGCGCCCTGGACAGAGAGAGCGTGGCGAACTACGCTCTGGTAGTGACCGCACGCGACGGAGGCTCGCCTTCGCTGTCGGCCACGGCCAGCGTGTCCGTGGAGGTGGCCGACGTGAACGACAACGCGCCGGCATTCGCGCAGCCCGAGTACACGGTGTTCGTGAAGGAGAACAACCCGCCCGGCTGCCACATCTTCACGGTGTCGGCGCGGGACGCGGACGCGCAGGAGAACGCGCTGGTGTCCTACTCGCTGGTGGAGCGGCGCGTGGGCGAGCGCGCGCTGTCGAGCTACGTGTCGGTGCACGCGGAGAGCGGCAAGGTGTACGCGCTGCAGCCGCTGGACCACGAGGAGCTGGAGCTGCTGCAGTTCCAAGTGAGCGCGCGCGACGCGGGCGTGCCTCCCCTGGGCAGCAACGTGACGCTGCAGGTGTTCGTGCTGGACGAGAACGACAACGCGCCCGCGCTGCTGCCGCTGCCCCTGCCCCTGCCCCTGCCCGGGGCGCGCGGCGGGGGCGGCGCGCTGAGCGAGCCGGTGTCGCGGGCGGTGGGCGCGGGCCACGTGGTGGCCAAGGTGCGCGCGGTGGACGCGGACTCGGGCTACAACGCGTGGCTGTCGTACGAGCTGCAGCCGGCGGCGGGGGGCGCGCGCAGCCCGTTCCGCGTGGCGCTGTACACGGGCGAGATCAGCACGACGCGCGCCCTGGACGAGGCGGACGCGCCGCGCCAGCGCCTGCTGGTGCTGGTGAAGGACCACGGCGAGCCGGCGCTGACGGCCACGGCCACTGTGCTGCTGTCGCTGGTGGAGAGCGGCCAGGCGCCCAGGCCGTCGTCGCGGGTGTTGGCGGGCGGCGCGGGCGCGGGCGCGGGCGCGGGCGCGGCGCTGGTGGACGTCAACGTGTACCTGATCGTCGCCATCTGCGCGGTGTCCAGCCTGTTGGTGCTCACGCTGCTGCTGTCCACGGCGCTGCGGTGCTCGGCGCCGCCCAGCGAGGGCGCGTGCGGGCCGGGGAAGCCCACGCTGGTGTGCTCCAGCGCGGTGGGGAGCTGGTCGTACTCGCAGCAGAGGCGGCAGAGGGTGTGCTCTGGGGAGGGCCCGCCCAAGGCCGACCTCATGGCCTTCAGCCCCAGTGTTCCTCCTGCTTCAGGTTCTGGAGATAGTGGAGAACAACAGATTTTCCGGAATGAGGTGAGTACAGTAATTCTGGAATGTATTTAATTCCTGTTGAGGTCAATCGCAGAGTATGTTCAGTGATATTACTGTAAGTTGATTGCTCCAGATACTGGATTTAGTTTCAGCCTTACCTTTGGGATAAGGTGCTTCAGATAAACTACATTTTTCCTTATTTCCTAGCATAATTTCAGCTTTGCTAATTGCGTGTTGAATCTAGTGCTGCTCTCTTTCAGATTAATTCATTGATTTCCTTTTTTTATTTGGAAGATTTATTTGATATTTGATCATATTTATGTTTCTTCCATTCATGGTACCCATTGTGAGGCTGTATGGAAATATTTTAGGGTAGAGTAAGAAAATTCACTCTTCTTTGTGTTTTGTGTTTAAGAGAATCTTCCCATATATGGGGAAATATCGTCCTGCTGCCTGTGTGTCTACCAAGCCACTATTTCAAGGTCTTTGAAATGGCATTGATGTAAATAGCTTAAGCAAACAACCTTGGAATATTTATAAAGTCATTTCCATTTGGTGATGTTGATGGCATTTCACAATATAATATTGTATACTTTATTTTTTTTAATATTGTATACTTTAAATACACTTGATGCAAACTCTTTTTTGCCCCAAAGCTATATGCATGTGAATTGTTTTCTTTAAAGAGATCACAGAGAACTTATATTTAGAGCTATAAGCATGTAAATCAACTAATGTGAACATTTATTTATTTATTTATTTACTCCAGTGTACAAGTTAGAAACACTTTACTGTATTGCATGGAGAAATAAATTAATATATAATATATTTACATGTGGTGGAGAACCATGTTATGGATAGGGTAAAGTTAATAGGAGTGCTAAGAAGACATTAGTGGCAATTTTCTTTTTTTTCTTTTTCTTTTTTTTAGTGGCAATTTTCTAGCCACAAAAAGAGGATGATTTCCATGAAGATGAACATTAGGAAATTTTCTGAAAAGGAAAACCATGCCCTAGTTTATCATACTGAAATTCTTTTCATCCATATCTACAAAATAAAATAAGAACAGTCACTAACTATAAATAAACCATTACTATTTGAACTATTTCTGTTTATTAGACATTGTGTGAAGGACTTAAAATACATAATTTTATTTAACCCTTATATCAACTTGTAAACTACATGTCACTATCCAAATTTTATATTTTTAAAAGATTTTATTTATTTGAGAGAAAGGATGAGTGAGAGGATGAGCATGAACTGGGGGAGGGATAGGAAACAGCAGATTTCCCACTGATCAGGGAGCCTGACATGGGGCTCTGTCCTAGGACCCCGGGCTCAGACCTGAGCTGAAGGCAGATATTTAGCTGACTGACGCACCGAGGCGCCCCTCACTATCCAAATGTTAAAGTTGAGCTAAGAGATGGTAAGATATTTTTCTCCTTTGTCTACTGACATCCATCCAGTCCATGATAAAGATGATATTCAAATATATATCTTTTAGCCCAGAACCATTCTTTTATTCACTGTAAAGTTTTCTACACTAATTGTTTTCTCTGATCAGGCATAGTTCTGGCTAGGAAAACCAAGCAGAAAGTATATACAGGTGAATCCTCCTTTCCGTTTTGCTTAAGAAAAACTCCATGATTATCCTCATAGTTAATTTTGTACAGTGGCATAATTGAGATAAGAATTGAGATTTTTATGTTAAGTGATTTTTTTCTCAGTAGAGTTCATGAACATTATTATCATTTGTCTAATGCCTCATTGAAATAGGTATTTACATCATTCAATCAGTATATAATGAATAGTTGCCATTGTTAAGGACTGTGTATTCATTGTTTGAAAGTAGTATAAGTAAGAAGAATCATTTAATATATGAGAAAACCCAGAAGACTGATCTGCAACATTCTACCAGAACACCAAAACCAAATAACAAATACGAAAATGACCCTGTCCTTTTTATGTTGTGAACAAGGATAATGTTTTGGGCAAATATAAGTGGTAATATGATTCTTTCCAGGGTCCTGGATATCAACAAAGGATTCAATAAGTGTTTCCAAAGTTGCTTACTTCAAAAACAGCTTTAAAGCTATATATTCCCCATGAAATCTTTTGAGTGTGTGTGTGGCTATTTCAGAATTCAGTCTGCTTCAGTCTTATTGTTGCCTGTGAGATTTGTGCTGACTGGTCAGATGATCTATGATCAAATAACTGTATACTTCAATAAGCTGTGAGAGCAAAGAATAAACATCAATCAATAAGCATATCCTATAATTTTGTTAATACAATGTTGGACGGTACTTCTAACTTATTGATTTTAAAGAACCTCCTGTGTTTCCAAGAATGGTTTCAAGATTTGTTTCTCTGTTTTACATTTCAATAATATTACTAGTCCTGTTATGCTCTATGATGAGGACTAATAGAATATTAAACCATGCACTCTATTATATGACTAGCAGGACATACAGTTAAAACTAAAATTAACCAGATTGGGGTGCCTGGGTGGCTGAGTCAGCTCACTGTCTGGCTTTTGGTTTCATCTGTGGTTGGGATCTTCCCCATCATGGGATCCAGCCTTTTGGGGCCTCCTGTGGAGCCTCTCCTGGAGCCCTATGTTGGGCTCCATGCTTGTCATGGAGTCAGTTTGAGATTCTCTCCCTCTATACCTCCCCCTGCACTCTCAAGCTTAAATAAATAAATCTTTTTTAAAAAGACTAACCAGATTTATTTAGTAAAGGTCAGGCACAAAGTTCCTCAGTGTTTCAATCAATTTTACAAAATCAATGTTAATTAATGATATTGATGTGGGGCGCCTGGGTGGCTCAGTGGTTGAGCATCTGCCTTTGGCTCAGGTTGTGATCCTGGGGTCCTGGAATTAAGTCCTGCATTGAGCTCCCCACAGTAAGCCTGCTTCTCCCTCTGCCTATGTCTCTGCCTCTCTCCGTCTCTCTCAGGAATAAATAAATAAAATATTAAAAAAATAACAGTATTGATGTGAACTTCTTGGCATTAGCTTATTGCCAGATCTCAAGTTTATCCCCAAAGATGAGTTCAAAGATAACACAATCTCTCTTATTTGGACTAGTTGAGATGGTGGTATCTGAAATATCAGAGCCAAAATGCAGAAGATGGGCCATTGGCTTATACAATATATTAAACTCTTTTATGACTTGGTGTTCATCCAGGTGTCCTTTCATATACTCAAAACATACCATATTACTGGAAAGTAATTGCTAAATTAACATCTAGTTTTAATGCAGACATATAATATTATATGTCTTGGGCAAACTTTCTGATGTTCATCCCTCTGTCTATCTTTGAGGACTCCATACTGCAGGTAACACCTCAATCCCTAATTTCTGTAATGGAGCATTGGAGATCTCTTCCTTCCTTTTCCTCTAAAATAAATCTGACAGGCTTCAGATAGTATGTTAAGTCTACTGTTAGTGTAATCTAATGTTATGTTTTGATTAGAGGACCTTATAACTGATTGTTTCACAGATGCAGAAGATAATTCAGTGTTATAAAAAGTGACAAGTCTGCATACCTTAATAGTTTTTTAAAAAAGATTTTATTTATTTATTCATGAGAGGGGGGGTGCGCAGAGACACAGGCAGAAGGAAAAGCAGGTTCCACCCAGGGAGCCCAATGTAGGACTGGATCCCCGGGACCCTAGGATCACGCCCTGGGCCGAAGGCGGCACTAAACTGCTGAGCCACCCGGGCTGCCCATCCTTTTTTTTTTTTTTTTTTTTTTTAGAAACTGTTTATTTTCCGTCAACCTTATTTCCATTCTGTTCCTTCTGTGGAAGAGCAGCTTAAGACCACTCAGTGGTTGTTCCTACCCATTCAGTGACCTGAGCAGTGGGAGCTGCAGACCAATCTTCAGTGGCTGGCTGAGTGCTCCAGTCTTCAGTAGGGTACTGCTGAATAGGCACAAAGGGCACCTGCACGCCTTCAGACCAGTCTGCAACTTCAGGCTGAGTAGCAGTGAACTCAGGAGCTGGAGCCGTCCTTCACCCTGAAATTCCTCCTTAGTCACAGCCTTTTCAGCAGCGGCCTGTTCTTCCTTTTCAATCTCTTCAGGATCTCTGTAGAAGTAGAGATCAGGCATGACTTCCCATGGGTGCTCACGGGAAATGGTGCCACGCATGAGCAGGACTTCCCGGGCTAGCATCCACCACATCAGACCCACTGAGTGAGCTCCCTTGTTGTTGCAAGGGATGGCAATGTCCACGTAGCGCAGAGGAGAGTCTGTGTTACACAGAGCAATGGTAGGCAGGTTAACGTAAGATGCCTCTGTGAGAGGCTGGTGGTCAGCCCTGGGATCAGTAACCACCAGAAGCCTTGGCTCTCGGAAGGCTGCCTGGATCTGGTTAGTGAAGGTTCCAGGAGTGAAGCGGCCAGCAATAGGAGTGGCTCCAGTAGCAGCAGCAAATTTCAGCACAGCTCGCTGGCCAGTATTCCTAGATGATATAACACTGACATCAGCTGGGTTTTCAATGGCAACAATGGCACGAGCTGCCAACAGAAGCTTCTCCCAGGTTCTCTTCAGATTTATGATGTAGATACCATCACTTTTCCTTTTGTAGATGTACTGTTCCATTTGGAAGTCAAGGTTGGTGCCACCTAAGTGGGTTTCTGCTGCAAGGAATTTGAGGACATCCTCCTCCTTCATTTGCAGAACATCAAGGGCTCCAGACATTGTTAAAGTTTCCCTTTAAGTTACGATGGGAACGCAAAACAACGCCGCCGTATGGACCCTTCCCTGGGTAGCGCGGAAAGGCCGGGCTGCCCATCCTTAATAGTTTTTTTTTTTTTCCTAATAGTTTTTTAAGAAAGAATTTACTAAGGGTTCTAGCAGGATGATAATATGGGGAAAAGAGTAAATTTGAAAAAAAAATGGAACAAGATCTGAAATTAACTATTGTGTGTGTGTACTCAAGATAAAGGAAAATACTAACATAATTATACTAGTAATTTTTCATATGCCATTTCTATATTTTCAAACTGAAGATGAATAATCAAAATCACACAACTAAATACTCAAGCTAGAGTGATATTTTATTCTTAATCACTCTGTACTTCTAACTTCCACTGTATCCTCTTTTGACACTTTAAATCCAAGGCTGTGTGAAAAGACAAAGGACATATAACCAAATTACATCTTCAGGCAATAATAATTCATATCAACAATTCCCATTTTCTACTTGATATTTTATGAAATTAAATTTATACAAACATTAAGGTCATTTGCTACTTGGTTGCTTTGTTTGATTATTTTCTTTTTTTAAGTTTTTCCTTTTTTAAAAAAAGACTTCTTATTTATTTATTCATGAGAGACAGAGAGACAGAGAGAGAGAGAGAGAGAGAGGCAGAGACACAGCAGAGGGAGAAGTAGGCTCCATGCAGGGAGCCTGACATGGGACTTTATCTGGGGACTCCAGGGTCACACCCTGGGCTGCAGGTGGTGCTAAACTGCTGAGACACCTGGGCTGCCCTGATTATTTCTATATATATATTTAACACAGTATTAGGCATTTAGAGGAGGTATCATTAAAAATCCTTTCCCCAGTTTTGGATGAACTTATGGTCTCAAACCCAGAATTCTTTCAACAAGAAACAGGACATTCAACCATTATTGAGTGCCTACTGTGTCCTGGAAATTCTGCTCTGTGCTAGCCCACCTCAGGTCACACCTACAATGCTACAACAGCTCCCTGCTGGTCTCCTGGCTTCTGGTCTTCTCCCCTTCAAACTGGCCTTGCGTATCTGGCCAGTCTCAGCCCTCTTAAATCTTACCTTACTTTTTTGCTCCAGCACATACAATGGCTCTCCAGTGCCCTTAAGGTCAACTCCAGGGATACCTGGGTGGCGCAGAGGTTTGGCGCCTGCCTTTGGCCCAGGGCGCGATCCTGGAGACCCAGGATCGAATCCCACGTCAGGCTCCCAGTGCATGGAGCCTGCTTCTCCCTTTGCCTATGTCTCTTGCCTCCTCTCTCTCTCTTTCTCTCTGTGTGTGACTATCATAAATAAATTAAAAAAAGATCAACTCCAATTCTTTAATATGATAATTAAGCCTTCCCTGCTCAGGCCTTGCTCTCTCTAATGGAATTTCCTATGTATTGTCTCTTTGATCCTCTCCTGTGCCTGTACTCAGAGGTGCTTAAAAAACATTTGTAAGGTGAATGAAAAGAAAAGTCAGCTATTTTCATGAATATATCTTGACAGATAAACAAAAACCAACATTGATGGCTTAGAAAGGCCAATATGGCACATCCATTTTTATGGTGACATTTATTTCATTGAATTATAATAAAATTTATTTTATAATTGAAAGACACCTTCTTCCATATCATTGACACCATCAAAAAGTATCATTTGATACCTCATATTATACTGTTAGCAGTGCAACTTACCTGATAAATCATGTGTGCCAAATATAAATTTCATCTACAATCCAAAACTTTTCCATTGTGAATTCTATGTATTAAAAAACTAAGTTTGAAATTATATTTTTGTTTTTCAGTGGATATAAATTGCTTGTAACAAAATGCAATTAAATGTAAATAACAAAAAGAATTAGAACTAAAGAAAATAGATAGGAAAGAAGGCAAATGCACATAGATAACACGCATAACCTAGAGTTGTTATTAAACCTCAAATGTTGGGCAGCCCTGGTGGCCCAGCTGTTTAGCGCCGCCTCAG
>NW_023331206.1:0-43856 GCF_011100685.1 Canis lupus familiaris | reverse complement strand
CACCCGGCTTCCCAGAAATACTTAAGGACAATGAATTGGAGCCCACAGGATGCGAAATGAAATGTGGACCAACTTTTACCACGTCCGCCAAGACTCACTCAACCCTCTTCCACTGTGGGCGGACCGCGGGCTGGTGCAGCCCGCCCTGGAAACAGTCAGGAGGCTCCTCAGGAAGTTACCGATAGACCTGCCCTGCGACCGGCAGGTGCACGGCCTGGAGCTCACTCCGAAGATACAGATGCAATGAAATGCCGGGACACCTGCGCCCCAATGTCTACAGCAGCCGGGTCCACAGTAGCCACACTGTGGGAGGAGCCTCGGTGCCTTCAGACAGATGATGGATAAAGAGGATGGGAGATAGATGATGGTCATAGAGAGAGGTACTCAGCTATCAAAGAGAAGGAAATCTTGCCATTTGCAATGACGCGGATAGAACTAGAGGGATCATGTTAAGTGAAATAAGTCAGTCGGGAAAGAGAATGACCGTGTGGTGTCATTCATAGGTGGAATTAAAGAAGCAAAGCAGATGAACTACTGTGAAGGGAAGGAAACAAATAAGATGAAAACAGATGCAGGAAATACAGACTCTTAATCATAGGAAACAAACTGAAGGTCGCTGGAGGGGAGGGGGGGAGGGGTTAACGGGGGATGGGCACGAAGGAGGGCAGGTGATATCACGAGCACTGCTGTTCTCTCCAACTGGTGAATCCCTGAATTCTACCTCTGAAAGTAGAATTATACTTTCGTTATAACGAAAAACACTATACGTTAAATATTGGGTTTAAATTAAATTAAGTTAAAAAATACCAGTTGTATCAGAGCACATTTCCTTCTGCACTCTCTGTTCTGCGCCTTCAGCTTATGCTGGAACCACCCCCTGTGGGTCTAAGTAGGTGCCACGCCTCGTTCATGGCCCAACCCAGGGCTAGAACTCAGGACCCCGAGATCAGGACCGGAGGTGAGGTCAGGAGTTGGATGCTTAACCGACAGAGCCAGCCGGGGGTCCGAGAACCACACTGCTTTATCCTGTGTCTCTGTGACATCGTTTGAAATAGGAAAGTGCTGCGTCCCGCTCTGTCCTGCTTTTCCAATACTGATTTGCTGTCCGGGGGGGCTGACGGATGTTAGGTTTTTTTTTTTTTTTTCCTATTTCTAGGATCTACCACCATGATTTTGATAGGAATGACATTGAAACCGAGGGTGGCTTCAGGAACTGCGGACATTTTCACAAGATGAGGCTCCCACCCCACGAGCCCAGGACGACCTCCCAGAGCCTGGTACGGCTCAGTGCACAAGTCTTGTGCTCCTTTGGTTCAGTCTCATTATTTATTCTCTGTGATGCTCCTGAGAAGGGAGTCACGTCCTTCATTTCCTTCCTGAGTGCTCATTGTCGGGACACAGCAAGGCTACTGAGCTCTGTAGGTTCAGTTGGTGTCCCGTGAATTTACTGAATTCAATCATTAGTTCTAACAGGTTTTGGTGTGGGCTCTCGGGTTTCCTGTTTCTAGTACCGCGTCTTCAGCAAGTAGGGACAGTGTGACGTCCCTCTTCCAGGTGTGAAACCTTTGCTGTTTCCTGTCTGTTGACTACATTAGGACTTCCAGTGCTGAGAGGGGACCTCCTTGGCTTGTTCCTCTCTTAGGGGAGACGATTTCAGGTTTTCACCCTTGAAGATGATGTCAGCTTCCTAGCGGCCTTTATTCTGTTGATAGACATTTCCTCAAAACCCACTATGCTTTTGATGCTGTATTTTGTCAAATGTTTTTTTGCAACTCTTGAGAGGATCGTATGCTTTTTTGTCCTTTCTCTCTTTTTCTTTTTTTAAGACTTTATTTATATATCCTTGAGAGACACAGAGACACAGAGAGAGAAAGGCAGAGACACTGGCAGAGGGAGAAGGCGGCTCCATGTAGGGAACCCGACGTGGGACTCGATCCCGGGACTCCAGGATCACGCCCTGGGCTGAAGGCAGGCGCTAAACCGCTGAACCACCGGGGCTGCCCCATGTCCTTTCTCTGGTTAATGTGATGGATCCTGCTGACTGATGGACAGAGGGGCCGTGGGTAGGACACGGGCGACATAGATGAACAATAGTAACAGCTATAAGCGTCTGGTTCGTAAATAAAATAAGTCACAGAAATTTAGAAAATACAGCCTAGGGAATAGAGTCAGTACTGTTGTGACAACTTTGTACGGGGACAGACGGTGACGCCGCTTCTCGTGGGGGGAGCTGAGTAAGGCACAGAATTGTCAAGTCACTAGTTGTAGCCCTGAAACTACTGTCACATTGTGTGTTGACTGTACTTCAGTAAATATCAAGGAAAAGGGGTTTCTGGTAGGACTCCCGGTGGGTCCGTGAAAGGCATTTACACGGTCGTTACACACACGAAGGCACCTCTGCAGAGGGGATAAAGATGCTCACGTGTCTTCATGTTAATTTTTAGAAATTTACTTGAGAGAGGGTGTGGTAGGGAGGGGCAGAGGGAGAGGGGGAACCTGGAGCGGACTCCTCACCCAACGGAGCCCGAGCCCCACGCGAGGCTCCATGCCACAACCTCGAGATCCTGACCTGAGCCAAATTAAAGAGTCGACGTGGAACCGACTGAACCACCCAGGAGCCCCTCAAATGTTAAGTGCGACCCCATGCTGTGAACTCTGGGGGTCGGGGGGACATCTGTGACCCCCAGTCTGCCTAGAATGGTGGAGGCCTGCAGGGCCCAAGGATGGGAACTGAGGATGTGGGAGGGTGCCTGCATCCCCTTCCCACCTGGCGTGGGGACAGGACCCTCCCCCGGACCCTCGGCCTTCAGGGTGAAGGGCTAAGTGCTGATTGGACCCCGCCTGCGCACAGTGATGATGCGGGACCCCACTGTGGGCGGAACTGTGCCGCCCCCGGGTTCCACCGCTGCCTGGCGCTCACTGTGCTTCTGCAGACCTTCGGAAGCACTCGTGCTTTGGATCTGGCTCACAGCGACCCGACTCTCTGCTCTCCCCAGTAGCTCAGTACTCCCACTCTCCTCAGTACCCCCACTCTCCCCAGTATCCCCTCTCTCCCCAGTACTCACACTCACCCCAGTACCCCACTCTCCCACTCTCCCCTCTCCCCAGTACCCCAGTACTCCCACTCTCCCCAGTACCCCAACTCTCCCACTCTCCCCAGTACCCCAGAACTCCCACTCTCCCCAGTTCCCCAACTCTCCCACTCTCCCCAGTTAACGCGCTCACACAGCGACAGGTCACAGGTGAGTGGCCCCTGATGCCTGCTCCCGTGGGCCACTCTGGGGCCTGTGGGTCTGGGTGGGGGTGCTGGCCTCCTGGGCTGGGGTCCAAAACACCCCGACCCCAATGAGATGACCTTGAGCAGCTCCTGCAGCCCTTCCACAGCCCCACAGGGTGAGGGCGGCCCCCTAAGGCCCTGTCCAGGGAAGGAGGCTGCAGTCGGAGTTCGGCAGCTCCCCCGGGACCCCTGCTCCCCTGTAAGGCCTGTGCTATGCAGGGAGACACAATACGTGACCTTTCCAGCCCGTCCTAGATGCAAGGACCCCGACAGGGATGACACCCCCCCCCCGCCCCACTCTGTGGTGAGGGGAGGACGGTCAGGGCCTGCTGGGTCCCCCTGACCGGTGAGCAGGCTTGCTCTTCACGCACTGGAGTGCGGGCAGAGTCCCTCGTGCTCCCCCCAGACCCCCCCTCAGGCTATTCACGCATCGTTGCCCTCAGGGTGGGGAGTTTGGTCGCACTCTTGCTGGCATCAGGTTTTAATTTTGATGAAGTCTAGTCCGTTGCTTTCTCCCCTCGTTGTGCTTGTGGAATCTAAGAGAAACCTTCGATATCCCCCGGGCTGGGAGACATCACCCTGAGCATCAGATCGGCAGTTCGCCAGAGCCTCCTGGGTCCCCCGCCCGTGTGCTCCTGATACCGGGGTGGGAGCGCTCTGTGATCCCAGCGTGACGGCGTGTCCTGGGACAGTGGCTGGGAAGGTGGACTGTAGGTGGGCGAGTGACAGACAGGCAGTGAGGGCCCGTGTGTGATGTTCCAGCCAAGCCTGTGCCCCTCAGGGCTATGGGGTTGTCTCCGGCTCCGGTCAGACGGAGGGGGACCTGCCCACGGGGAGCACCCTGCATGTGTCCTTGGAAGGTTTTCATGTGCCGTCATTCTTGGATGTGTTTGGATTGCAGCACCATGCAGGAGAACCTACTGGCCTTGTGAAGGGCCAATATCATGGCCCAGTACCATCAGGTGAGGCCCAGAAGGGACCATAGACAATACACACCCACGACAAGGGAGACCATACCTGCAAGGCAGGGGAGGCCCAGGAGAGGATCAGAGCCAAGGATGAGTCAGGTCAGCCCAGACAAGGACCATAGTCACCAGGAACAAGTGAGACCCTGGGGATGGTACTGGTGTCAGTAGCAACTAAGGGTCCATCCTGGATGTTAGTCATTGGTAGCTGAGGAGCCCAGTCACCAGGTACGGTGAGGCCCAGGTGGGGACCACAGTCACCAGGTCCAGATGAAGTCCACAGCTACCATGTCCAGGTGAGGCCCAGGTGGGGACCAGAGTCACCAGGTCCAGGTGAGGTGAAGGTGGAGACCACAGTCACCAGGTCCCGGTGAAGCCAAGGTGGGGACTACAGTAGCCAGGTCCACATGAGGCCCAGATGGGGACCAGAGTCACTAGGCTCAGGTGAGGCCCAGTTGGGGACTAGAGTCACCAGGTCTGGGTGAGGCCCAGGTGGGAACCACAGTCACCAGGTCCAAGTGAGGCCCAGGTGGGAACCGCCTTGATAGAAATGCGAACTCTTCTCATGTAGCGTTCCAACTCTCTTTAAATCTCAGGCCGAATTCATAAGTTTTCAGGATGATTTGAAAGTTAGCTAGGTAATTTGGTGGGGACAGGTGACTTGGGGACCCTACTCTTCGGCTGTCTTGCCCTTCTGACAGGAATATTTTTAGCAGTGAACAGTAAAGTCTGTTTATTAAAAGTTGTTATTGATTTGTGCAAACAAATTTCTGTAGGCTTAAAGCAACTGTGAATCACACATATCCACACTGGCTAGAAAAATTTTTTAACCTGAGTTTCTAGATCATTTTCATTATGTGAGTGATTTCTTTCTAAAACTAATTACCAAAGGAAGTAGGGCAATGTGACAAGAGAAATAGCCAAACAACATGAGAAAAAAGAAACAAACAAAAAAACGCTAAGCATTTTTCTCGGGATGAGAGAAATCCTGATCGTGTAAGGTTTTTTTCACCCTGCCCTGAGAAAAACCAATTCCCTGACTCAGATGCTTCAGGAGACAACTGGGTTTCTGATCCAGTAAATCGTGACTGCCTCTGGCACTTGGTTCCCACAGCTGTGGATGTGGCCTCAGACCAGCTCGGTGGTTTCCAGGCTGCACTTGGAGGAATTGGAAGGGCTCTGAACATGCACCTTAGGGGCAGTCTGGGATCCATACCCTACAGCTTTTAATTGATAGGTACACCAACTCACATAAAACTTTGCTAGAAAGAAGTCGAATTGTGTGTTTTAAGAATTGAAAACGGGCAGCCTGGGTGGCTCAGCCTTTAGCACTGCCTTCTGCCCAGGGCGTGATCCTGGAGACCCAGGATGGAGTCCCACTTCGGGCTCCCTGCATGGAGCCTGCCTCTCACTCTGCCTGTGTCTCTGCCTCTCTCTCTCTCTCTCTCTCATGAATAAATAAATAAAATATATTTTTAACAAGTATATTGTAGGGCAGCCCCAGTGGCTCAGCGATTTAGCGCCACCTTTAGCCCAGTGTGGGATGCTGGAGATGCAGGATGGAGTCCCAGTCAGGCTCCCTGCATGGAACCTGCTTCTCCCTCTATCTGTGTCTCTGCCTCTCTCTCCCTCTCTCTCTCTCAAATAATAAATAAATAAATAAGTAAATAAATAAAATGAAAAATATATTGCAGCTATATTGGTAGCTATATTAATAAAGTGTGTTGTTTTTACATTTTATGGTGACTGGACCTAGCAAGTCTCTACATCAACAACCATCACTTCTAGTCCTCACAACAGTGTCACGGGACAGGCGGTATTATTTCCTTTTTATAGATGAAATTGATGACCTCAAGCACATGCGGTTCCTTCCCTTTCTTTTTTTCTGTTCAGAATATACAAGCTATAAGAGTAAATTGCAAGAAACCCACTTGCGTGACGAACACCTCTACTTTCCTCAGATGATTTTAATATTTTTCTCAATTCTGAACTCCTTATCTATCTTACTACTCCTTTTCGAATAACTTAGGATACATTTTCCCAGGACTTGTTCAGAGAACCAGTTCCTGGATTAATGTCTTTCCCTAAGTATGAATCAGTGACCTGAAACAGACCCAGCATACACAGATTCTCCTATTTATTCAACACCCATCCATTCCAAAAAGAAGTCTATTTGGCCTTCTATATGGCAGGTACAGAGACAGGCTCCGTCCCACTGGGTTTCGATCTATGTCCCAGAGTACTACCTGCAGTCTTTTGAACTTCATATCAGGAGCCTTAATGCTGATTTCTGAGGGCAAAACAAGCAAGTCCACAGTTCTCCTTCATGCTTCCCCAGCAGACCCTTGGGTTCTCTCCACAGAGTTGAACTGTTACTGAGCCATTGGTTGTGTAGGTCAGTCACAGAGCAGCATTGCCATCCAAAACAAAAAGGAGGAAAAAGGAGTTTGGAAGTAGTTGGGTCTCACAAATCGTAGGGAGGGAATATTGAAACTGTGACAATGTTTCTTAGTGCACCTTTTCTCAGAGCCACATCTCTCCTGTTCTTGACTGAGGGACAGGAGAGTCTAGGTAGGGAGAAATAGGTAGGGGGCTACAGATTCAGGCTCACAAAGATCCTAAGGATGCTGAGATGTAAGGAAACCAGAAAAAAGGAACAAACGAGACCACCCTGCCCTAGGTATGGGTAGAGAGGGTCTTTTTTATGACAGTCCTCTGTGCCCAACAAAGGATAACCAGACTCTAAAAAGAAGTAAACCATTAAAGATGTTATCACTAGTCCTTACTCAAACCAAGACATCCCAAGAATGAGAAGGCCACAAGCTCCCTGTCAGTTCTAAATGAAAAACTGTCAGTGGAGGCCCATGTGGGCAACCCAGCCTGGGCCCCTCCCACTCCTGAGAGCTTTCTCAGTATCCTTGCTTAATAAACTCCCGTCGCTTTACTCACTCTTTGTCCACCAGATTCATTCTTCGACTCCGTGAGACAAGAACCTGACTTTCTCACTTTCATTCCGCCTGCTGCACTTCTCTTACCCAAGCTCCCTGGGAAATTACTTCATTGGCTTAATCCCATCTCACTCTCCTCCTGCCTCATATCCTTTGGATTCTTCACCACCAAAGGCCAACGAACCAAGAGATGCAGGGAGGGATAGAAGACCCAGGTGATAGGGGGAACTAAGGCCAAAGAAATATAGTTTAAAATTACATCTGCTTTTTTAAAAAAAGATTTTGTTTATTTACTCATGAGAGACACAGAGAGAGAGAGAAAGAGAGAGAGGCAGAGACAGAGACAAAGGGAGAAGCAGGCTCCCTGTGGGAAGCCCAATGTGGGACCCCATCCTAGGACCCCAGGATCAACCACTGAGCCACCCAGGCATCCCTACAATTACATTTCCTAACAAACTTGCAGTCCATAAACAAATACTTGAAACCGACAGAGTGGGACATTCTTCCAAGAATTCACAGCTGCCTGAATGTTAATGCTTTGCTAGAGGCCAAAAGCAACATTTGTTTGCTGATAGCCAGACCTCCAGGATCCTGTAAATCTTTCATGTGTGAAAATCCTTTTGGAAACTTCTTTTATCTCTAGAGTCCCCACCCCACACAGCAACTTAAAAGTTTATAACCAAGGCTCCTCATAATCCTGGTGAAGCTTTTGAGGCCCAGGGGTCCTGTCCCCATACTTTAATAAAAGCACCTTTTTGCATGGAAAATGTCTCAAGGATTCTCTCTTGACCACTGGCTCCTGGCCCACAGTACATCACAGGTACATCTCTGAGTTAATTGCATCAGCACATCAGGAAAGTACAGAAGATTTTTGCCTATCTTCTTGTATGACACATTCTGGAGGGACATTCCCATCTGTCGATCTGGGTTTTTCTCTTCCTGGGATATATAGCTAGCTAGCTAGGTAGATGATAGAGTGATAGATCTACTGATAGATCAATCCCAGGAACATAAATAGATGTTTATATAAACAAACATATAAACATAAATCTATGTTTCCACTTAATATTTATTATTAAATGTATTACTCATAATATAATAATTATTAGCTATAAACAGAACTATATATTTATATTTAAATATGCAAAATAAACATTTCTATATCTAATCTCTATACGTCCATATATAGATCTCCCTATAGAGATAGAGACAAAATGGTTAGAAATAGGTGTGTGCAGAAAGAGAGAGAAATAGATATAGACCTATAAATATGGAGAGGATCTGCTTTCAAATTCTATCCAACGACCTCTCCTCACAGGCACAGGCAAACGCACACACACATACTCAAGAGCCTTCTGGTATGTGGCCATGACAGGAAATAACACCCCTTGAGATGCCATCTCTTCTCCAACTTAAAGGTACCCCCGCTTTTCTCCAAAGAATACTACACAGAGTGAGCAAGCACATGAAAAAATGCTCCACGTGACTTTTCATCAGGGAGATAAAATCAAAACCACAATGAGATACCACCTCACACCAGTGAAAATGGGGGAAATTAACAAGACGGGAAACGACAAATGTTGGAGAGGATGTGGAGAAAGTGGAACACTCTTGCATTGTTGGTAGGAATTTGAACAGGTGCAGCCACTCTGGAAAACTGTGTGGAGGTTCCTCAAAAAGCTGGAAATGGAGCTATACTACAACCCATCAATTGCACTACTGGGTATTTACCCAAAGACACAGATGTAGTGAAATGACTGGACACTTGCACCCCAATGTTCACACCGGCAATGTTAATAGCCAAACTGTGGAAGGCCTTGATGTCCTTCAACAGATGAATGGATAAAGAAGATGTGGTCTATATATACAATGTATTATTATTTAGCCATCTGCAAGGATGAATACCTACCATTTTCATGGACATGGAACTGGAGGGTATTATGCTGAATAAAATAAGCCACATGGAGAAAGAATTATCATGCGGTTTCACTCTTATGTCGAATGTAAGAAAGAGTGAAGAGGATCATAAGGGAGAGGAGGGAAACTGAGTGGAGAAAATTGAGAGAGGCAGTGTTGTCCCCAAGATTGCGAATCCGAGAAACCACCGAGGAGCCGACACTGATACAAACACACGAGGGTTTATTTACAAGCTAGAGCTTGGGTCCAAATATACCCGACACTGCGGAGCAGGGACTTGGACCTCGAGACTAAGAGGCATAGCAGCTTTATAGGGGCCAGGGCCCATGGGATACACAGAAAGTTGCTCAGACATGTCGGTCCACACGCAGGTGGCCGATTGAATTACATATTACCCTATAGTATCCATTTGAGCTGGCCTATTACTTTGGTCAGAATTGGCGCGCAGTTTTGGCGGCACAAAGCAGGGTTACATTGTTCTGAGCCGATTTCCGATTAGGGTGTGCCCAGCGGCTCGACTAGGGTGGGGCAGCGCCTTAAGCAATAAGCAGGTTATGTGGGGGTCATACAGGAGGTGGCAGGTGTAGCTCAAAATGGAATCAGTCCTCCTCTGCTTGTCCAGGGGTAGGGGATTTTTGTTAAATTTCCTGGGTCCCACATTCCCCGTTTTGAGAGGATCCTATGCAGGATCCAATCAAGGGTCCAGGTTGCTCTTAGAGTGAGCCAGGTGGAATGATTAAACCAGGATTTTAACCAACCTTGTTGCTGTTCTCGCCCATTTATATTCCAGCGAAGAAGCAGCATTCTACGTTTAAGGCAGCACATAACCCCCCCCCCCACCCACACACACACACACCTTTGTTGTAAGAAGACTAAGTCTAATCCCTTTCTATTTTGAAGGACAACCTCAGACTAGGGAGTCTTGGAGGTGCGAAATTAGTGAGAACGGTGCAGTCTTAGCTTTAGGGGATTGTCCTTGTCCGGTTGGCTTTTCCATTCTGGAACAAAGTTCTTGAGAACGCTGTGTGGGTCAGCTGGCTGGACGTGGGTGTAGTGGACTCAGGGAGTAATCCTGTCGACCTCGATAGCGGTGGGAGTGGTCAGGATCACGGTGTAGGTCCCTTCCAGAGAGTTGTAGTGTCCGGTGTTGGTATCTCCACACGTACACACGTACACCCAGTCACCTGGCCGATATCATGGGGGTCTGGGGGTGGCCCAGTCATAGAGGGCCCTCAGCTTAGGCCACACCTGCTCATGGGTTCATGACATTTGGAGGGAGAAAAGAAGTTGGCGATCATCAAATTCAGCAAGCACCTCAAGTTTTAAAATGGGGATAACAGGTGAGGAAGACCGAACATGATCTCGTAGGGAGTCAGTCCCATCTTATATGGGGAGTTCCTCACCCTATATAGGGCGAAGGGGAGGAGAGTCACCCAGTCCCCACCAGTCTCCAGGGCTAATTTATTAAGGTCTCCTTTAATGTTCTGTTCATCCTCTCTACCTGTCCTGAGCTCTGGGGCCTATATGCACAATCTAATTTCCAATCTGCCCCAAGTACTAGTGCCACTCCCTGTGTTACCTTAGAGAAGAATCCTGGGCCCTTGTCTGACCCAATCTTAACAGGAAAACCATACCTCGGTAAGATGTCTTCCAGCAGTTTCTTGGTCACGGTCTGTGCCGTTTCAGGTTTGGTGGGAAATGCCTCTGTGCATCCTGAAAAAGTATCTACAAACACTAATAAATACCTGTATCCGTATTTTCCAGGTTTTACCTCAGTGAAATCCACTTCCCAGTAGGCTCCTGCGCGGTCCCCCCGGAGCCAGGTGCCTGTTGAGCGGTGGCATTAGTTAACTGGCATGAGTGGCAGCTTGCCACGATCTGCTCGATCTTTGCTCGAGAGTCTTTAATAGTGATCTTTGCATGTCGTATGAGGTCTTCCATCTTCCTTGTTCCCGTGTGAGTACTCCGATGCGTTTTGGATAGGACTCGCCGTCCCAGTTCCTCTGGCAAGATGATGCTGGAGTCTGTGGCCCTCCACCAGCCACACAATCACTGGGTCATAGGCAAGTGTTTGATCCAGTGTAAGTCAGCATCACTATAGTTGGGGGTGTCCGGCAGGTTCCGTTCCCCCGGATCAGGTAGCGTGGTTGCTAAGACCTGGGTCACCAAAAGGGACGCCTCCTTTGCTTTTAAATCGGCTAGCCGGTTTCCCCTGGCTACTGGTGTGTCTGCCTTTTGGTGCCCCGGACAGTGGATGATGGAGGGCCTTGGGCAGCCAGAGGGTCCTCAGGAGTTCAAGAATCTCCGTTTTGTTTTTAACAGTCTTTGTCTCTGCTGTCAGAAGCTCTCTCTCTCTCTGTAAAGGGCTCCGTGATGCGAGCGGTGGCAAAGGCGTACCTGCTGTCGGTGTAGATGTTTATTCGTTTACCTTCCTCCATGGTCAGCGCCTTGGCCAGTGGGATCAGTTCTGCCCATTGAGCCAACATTTAGGCTGTCAATGGCTCCGCCCAGACGGTCTCTGTCTCCGTGGTTATGGTATGGCTGCCCCCGCAAATCGGACCCTTCTCGGACAAAACTGCTGCCGTCCGTGTACCAGGTGGCATCGGCGTTCGGCAGTGGCTGGTCCTGGAGATCAGCGCTGATTCCGTACACCTGTGCCCAAATTTCTTGACAGTCATGCAGAGGGGTCCCAGTCTGGGTTAGGGAGTAGCGTTGCCAGATTCAGGGTTGTCGTGCTTAAATAAAATTCTGGTGGGGTTTAGCAGTAGGCTCTGATAATGGGTCAGATGGGCATTGCTGATCCAGCTGTCTGGGGGCTGTTTGAGTACCCCTTTAATAGCGTGTGGGGTGGTAACATGCAGTTCTTCCGGACTTTTTCTATTATAGACTCGTTCTGCTATTATCACTAAGTCCTGCAAGCTCTTCTCTCCCAGTCTCTCTACTCTTTGCAATTTCTTTTTAATGTTCAGAGCGGCCTGGTTAACAAAAGCCATGATAATTGCGGCCTTTGTTTCCGGGGCTTCTGGGTTCATAGGGGTGTACTGCTAAAAGCCTCTATTGCTCCCTCTAAGAAGGCTGCTGGACTCTCATCCTTACCCTGTCTCACATCATAGACCTTGGCCAGATTGGTAGTCTTGCACGCGGCAGCCTGGAGACCTGCCATTAGAGTCTGGCGGTGGACCCGGAGTCTCTCCTTACCTTCAGGTGAGTTGTGTGCTTTGGGAGTAAAAAAGGGTTTTAGCCAAGGAGGGGAATTCTCATCATGTCCTGCAGGCCAGGATGTTGGGCATCTGGTCAGGGTGGCCATCTGGTTTGCCTCTGAAGTTCACGGCCTTAACCTGTAAGATAATAGGTAGGTGAAAATTTCCTTCTCGGGGCCATCCCACGTCAAAGGTTGGCCATTCTGATATGCAATAAATTTGGAATCTCTCTCTCTGTATGTCTATGCTCAGAATAAGAGCTCTTCCCTAACATCCGAGAAGTGGGAGAGCATAAGAGACAAGGGTATGGTTTGCATCTGCCCCATTATGTCCCCCGTCCACACCAAGGCACAGTTATGACAGTTCACAAATAACACAGTCAAACACACAGTTAACAAGAACACAGTAACACAGACCAGCACACAAACAGGTAACACAGACCAGCGCGCAAACAGGTAAGAAGAACACAGTAACAGACAAACGTTCTAGTGCGGCTGCGGAGACAAGACAGAAAGTAATCCGAAGGGCTGGCAGCCAGCCCTCCTTACAGATGAGGACCCCCGTCCTCCTTACGGATGAGGACCCCCTGTCCTCCGGATGAGGACCCCCGTCCTCCTTACATGAGGACCCCCGTCCTCCATACAGATAGGACCCCTGTCCTCCTTACGGATGAGGACCCCCGTCCTCCATACAGATGAGGACCCCATCCTCCATATGAGGACCCCCGTCCACCATACAGATGAGGACCTCCGTCCTCCTTACATAGGACCTCCATCCTCCAGGCAGGGGCAAGGGACGTCTCCTCAAGACCCCCGGTTGATGGCCCACCAGCTCATCCGCCTAAGCCAATGCCGACCTAATACAGATTGGAATTCCTACAGGTTAGAGCTCTCAGAGAATACGCGCGCAAAAGGTGGAAAAAGTTGAGTGCACTCACCACTCGTGAAACCTCCGGATAGGTCCTGAGGTCTCTCAGATCCCGGACGAGCCCCCAAATGTTGTGGCCAAGATTAAAATCCTAGAAACCACTGAGAAGCCGACACCGATGCAACACACAAGGGTTTATTCACAAGCTGGAGCGTGGGTCTAAGTATACCGACACAGCGGAGCAGGGACTTGGACCCTGAGACTAAGAGGCATAGCAGCTTTATAGGGGCCAGGGCCCATGGGATACACAGAAAGTTGCACAGTCATGTCGGTCCACACACAGGTGGCTGATTGAATTACATCTTACCCTATAGTATCCATTTGAGCTGGCCTATTACTTTGGTCAGAATTGGCGCGCAGTTTTGGCAGGCACAAAGCAGGGTTACATTGTTATGGGCCGATTTCCAATTAGGGTGTGCCCAGCGGCTCGACTAGGGTGGGGCAGCACCTTAAACAATAAGCAGGTTATGTGGGGTCATACAGGAGGTGGCAGGTGTAGCACAAAACGGAATCAGTCCTGCTCTGCTTGTCCAGGAGTAGGGGATTTTTGTTAAATTTCCTGGGTCCCCAGATCCGTGGGTGGCGCAGCGGTTTAGCGCCTGCCTTTGGCCAGGGGCGTGATGCTGGAGACCTGGGATCGAATCCCACATCGGGCTCCCGTGCATGGAGCCTGCTTCTCCCTCTGCCTATGTCTCTGCCTCTCTATCTCTCTCTTGCTGTGTGACTATCATAAACAAATAAAAAGAATTTCCTGGGTCCCACACTGACTGCTTGTACACTTCGCTTCTAACAGGCCTAGGTTCAATGATGACAGAAGTTGTGTGAGAGGCAACTGGAAGGTGCAGGCCAGGAGACAAGTGTCTTCAACCTCAATTCAGCGACTACCGAGGAATTCCTCTCATACATTGGCACTACATACTAACTTCCATACAAGAGAAGCTAGTTGAACGCAGTGTCCAGGGGAACTTGATTCTGAGAGGTGAGACCACACGCAGTCCCTCACAGTTCCACACTGCCTGCAGATAGAGTTCGAACATCCTCACTAGAGATGTATGCCGAAGCTCATGGACGCAGGGGGCAAGTCGCAGGCTTCAATGGTTGTCTCTAGGTGCAGCAGAGCGGTATTCATTGAACCTCCTGACTTACGGCACCGAGCCATGCGTCCTTTTGAGAGCTGAGCTCAAGACAGGACCCTGCCGCATCCTGCCTGACTGTAGACGTAGCTGCCAACATCCTTATGTTAGGTGCTGGGAGAGGTTGTGAGAAAAGCATGTGGAAGCGTTGGGCCGGAACTCACGTATCTGAGTTGAATACAGCGATTTCCAAAGTCCTTCTTCAATCAGAGTGTAGCTAGTTTCCAACTCCCATGTCCGAGTGGGTAGCAGACATCTGCCTCCCATGCATACACACTTCTGAGAGTTGAGCTTATGGCCTGTACCTCCTGTTCCTGCCTGCAGGTACACATCGCTCCTAACAGCCCTAGGCTCGATGCGTGACTCAAGTGTTGTGAGTGGTATTGGAAACTCCTGGCACACAAGACTAGTGCCTCCACGCTCAATCCAGCGATTTCTAGTAATTCCTGTCTCAGACTGGTGCTACATACTAAGTTCCATAGGTGAGAAGCTAGCTGAACGCCTGTCCAAAGGCAACTTACTTCGTAGAGTTGAGCTCACACTCAGTCCCTCACAGTTCCACACTGCCTGCAGAGTGAGTTTCGCACGTCTTCACCAGAGACGTTTGCCAGAGGCTTCTGAGACGCAAGTTAACAATGCAGACCTGGACGGTATCTCCAGGTGCAGTAGAGTGGTAATCTTGGAACCTCCTGACTCAGAATACTGCTACCTTCTCACTGCCATAAGAACGCAGCTAGTTGAGAGCTGGCTTCTAGGCATGCTTCCCTGTGAGAGCTGAGGTCAGGGCAGAACCCTCCCGCATCCTGCCTGACTGTAGACGTAGCTGCTAACATCCTCATGTTAGGTGCTGGGAGAGGTTGTGACAAAAGCATGTGGAAGCTTTGGGCCTGAACTCACGGGTATCTGAGTTGAATACCGCGATTTCCAACGGCCTTCTTCAATCAGAGTGTAGCTAGGTTCCAACTCCCATGTCCCAATGGCTAGCAGACATCTGCCTCACATGCATACACACTTCTGAGAGTTGAGCTTATGGCCTGTCCCCACATCCTGCCTAAAGGTACCCTTCGCTTCTAAAAGGCCTATGCTCGTTGCGTGACGGAAGTGTTGGGAGAGGTAAGTGGAATGTCCTGGCTCACAAGACTAGTGCCTCCAAGCTCAACCCAGGCTGCCCAAACAACACATGACTTAGTGAAAAAATTCTATTAGAAAATATTTTGAAAAAAAATATTTTGAATGTAAGAAAAATGTAAACATATTAAAAACATGAGTGTGATTCAGCAAAAGCAGTGTTTAGAGGGAAATTTACATCATATCAGAAAAAAAGATCCAAAATCAATACCTAAACTTCTTCCTCAGGAAATGAGAGTAAAAGAACAATTTTAAATCTAAAGCAAACAGAAGAGAAGACATAATAAAAATTACAGAATACATAAAACTGAAAACAAGAAAATGAGGAAAATCAACAAAATCAAAAGGTAGTTCTTTGAGAAGACTAAGAAAATTGAAAAGCCATAGGCAGTCTAACAAAAATGAAGGAGAGAAGACATAAATCACAAATATCAGAAATGAGAAAGTGTCATCACTTCGGATCTCATGGACCTTAAAAGGATTATAATGGAATAATACAGATAGTTCCATGCCCTCAAATTTAATGAAATAGATGAAATAGAATAATTGAAAAGCACAAACCAAAACTCAAACAAGGAGAAATCAATCATTGAAATGGACCTATAGCTATTAAATAATTTGATGACCTACTAATAACCAGAGCAGGGAAATGCATTACAAAAAAGGAAAACCATAGTCAATATCCTTCTTTAATACAGATGCAGAAGCTCAACAAACTATTTGTATATAAAATCCAATAATATATTAAAGTATTATACTTGGGGCACCCAGGTTGGCTCAGATGGTTGAGTGTCTGCATTGGGCTCAGGTCATGATCTGCACGTATTACTGTTAGCAATGGGAAAAAAATAAAATAAATGTAAATAAAATATAAAAAGGAAAAATATATAAAAAGGATTATACACTTTAATTCCCACCAGTATCAAATCTATTTTTTAATAAATTTATTTTTTATTGGTGTTCAATTTGTTAACATACAGAATAACACCCAGTGCTCATCCCGTCAAGTGCCCACCTCAGTGCCCGCCACCCACCCCCACCCCCCGCCCACCTCCCCTTCCACCACCCTAGTTCGTTTCCCAGATATCGTTTACTTTAAAGGACAGTACTGATGCTTTATTTTGGTTATCTCTTCCTAAATACAAAATACATCTTAAAGGATGTTCCTCTGCCTTGTGTTCTGGGAGAAGCATATCTTTGAACTACTTTTATCCTGATTGTTCTTTCCTTATGTCCATGTTATCAGATTTAAATTTCACAGTATTATGTAGCTATGAGTTTGGATGGTTTATTTTCATTCTTTTTCTTATTCAATATAAACTTTTAGAAAGTACAGCTGAAATGATTTCCGAAAGTCGGCTTTGTGATTTCCGGGACTCATTTACCTTTTGAACTTGCTTTCCTGAGAACATTTCTATTTGTTATCATTAGTAAAAATCAATTTCTTGAAGCTCATTGCTTTAACAGACTAATTTCCTTTTCTTTACTCTGTTTATATTTAGGGGGTCCTCCCTCAAACTTGCCTCTCTCCACCTTTGAATAATGCCCTAGGTGCCTTTAATTAATCCCATGTTATATATACAACTATGTGTAAGTACGCCGTAGCTAATGTTTTTGTCCTTATTTGGTTCACAGAGAATGGTACTACTAGCCATTTCTAAACAACTTATTTGTTACTTATTATTCTTTCTAAAAAGTCAGGACCTTCTAAAGTTGTTGGCATAATAAGCAAACAATCTACTTATTCTATTTGAAGGCTTTCTTTTTTTTCATCTGCCTCCTTGATATCTGGAGGAAGACTTAGTTATTTAAGCATCATATCCAACTCATAATTTAAGAAAGTGCAATGCAGGTATTTTCAAAGGGCTAATATTTTTTGTTTGTTTGTTTCCTCTTCTTTCAGTGGGATGTCACCTTTGCTGTCTTTCATTCTCATTACTTCCCAAGTTGCCTCTCATATTTTGCAGTTTTTACATACTTATCACTAAATAATTGGTTTCTTGAACATTCCTTTTGACTTCTTTGAAACTACCAGATGGAGGCCACTGGATGATAGTTTTGCTTTCTCATTATTAAATACAGTTCCTAACAATATGGAAAATTAGGATCCTAGCTCACAGAGAATGCAACTTTTGAAGCAGGGCTCTGTCTTAGCCAACCCCAAAAATATGTGGCATTGACTTAACAGCTGCATGGCAAAAAGTGAGAAAACTAATACTGGAGACTTTAAAAACAGTAATCCATATTTGTAACAGAAAAGATTTACTTAAATCATCATCTGCAACAAGGAAGAAAAAAGAAAACAAACAAACAAACAAAAAAAACCCACATGTATTTGCTGGGTCAAAGTTCCAGGGGAGAAACTAGAAACAGGACTCAGAATATGAACCCTTGCTAGGTTGTGCGAGCTTCTGTGGGCTGGATTAAAACCCATGTGGGAAGAGATGGGTTTATACCTAAACGAACTGGCCAGCTGGTGGCACAGATGAAGGGATGAAGGGCTTTCTAAGCTGAAGCCACCGATTCTAAAGCTCCAACAAATGGAAGATCCAGAGTTTCAGTAAATATCTTTATTGGACAGTGGTGAGAGAAAGGGAGAGAGAGAGGAGAGAAGAGAGAGGGAGGGAGGAAGGGAGCACGAAGAGTGGTCAATTTGAGAACTGAATTGAGGTGGGGCACATGGGAGCAAAGCAGCAGAAAATAAAGCGATTTGATACATATGATGGGGGAAAACTGCCTGCCATTAGTGACAATGCAATGTCTAGCGAACTTGAACTTGTGAAGGGATCTTGTTAGCAAAGAACCATGAGGGTGAACTAAACCGGACCACTGACTTTGGGAATCACAGACCATTAGTCTTCCATAAGCAGTAGTTCTTAGAGGGAGTAGGATACCAAGGATTGGAGGGCCCCAAGAATACCCGTTCACAGAAGCTGTGACCAAAGAGCACAACAGAGAAGAAGAGTTTCTTGACATGTAGAGCCAGGGGTCATGACAAACAATGGGCAGGATAGTTCCTCCAGGAGAAAAGAGCCAGGGCCTCATAAATGCTGGTGTTAATTTTTATTGTGACAGCCCAACAAATGGGCCCTTGTTAGAAACATGAGTCTTAATTGTCGTCAAATTTTTAAAAATTTTTTCAAATTAAAGAATTTGACTTGATTCCCCTATATTTGAGAAGAAGGGTGACTTCCAAAATGACTCAAAGGCCACACGTTATTATTATTTATCATCTATACTCCAACAGAGGCTATATTGTCTATTACAAAGTATATCCTTTCCCTCTTCTCTACTAATCTGAACATGTAGATAAATGCACCCAGGCACGTGCACATACATATCCATGGATAATTCTCTAAGAGTATAGCTACTTATATCAATGTTGAAATTATAACTGGTATGTATACGGATGCACATTGCTTTCCTTGGTATAAGGACATATTTTGTCTACTACCCGTAGGCATTGCTAAGTACAAAGAGAAAATTCATTTTTATGAATAAAGAAAGACTTCTGGAAACAAGATAGGTGATTACACAGGGAAGAGGTGGGGATTTCTCAGTGACGTGGAAATGCACAAACATTTATATACTTATTATATACTGGATACTCTGTTTTGTGTTAAAAAATTTTATTCACAGTAACTACATGAGAATATTATTGTCCACATTTAAATGAGGAAATATGACAAAAATGAATTTTTTCTTCACTTTGCACAACCGATAAGTAATAGACTGAGATAGATTTTATAAGTGAAAGAGGTACTGGATTGACTCAATGTAGGGATGACTTAAACAAAAGGACCTTCATGAAAATCAGGTTACTCAAAAAGGACACAGAAGTTATTCAGGGATCATTTTACAAGAAAGAGTCAAAACTAGTATGGGGGGGGTGGAGCGCAGACGGGACTCCAGCTCCCTCTCTGCTGGTTTTCTGCTAGGCCCCATTTACTCATGTTCCACATTTTGCCTCTGAATAAGCCAAAGACCCCACTTCCAGGGGAAGCAAGAAAGTTAATCATTCTCTGAATTTTTGCCCTAGGCCCCAAACATCTGATAACACCTAACAAGAGCCAGATCCCAATCACGTTCCATGGAACTTAGCTTCAAACCAACCTGGGCTGATACTGGCATCAATGCTTTGATTATTTATGGAGTAGCACCTATTGTTCACTTCACATCTGCCCTTGATTGGAACCTACCCTGAATTCCTGGAGGAATGTGCACCCTCGACCTTTCCTAATATAACCCCTTAGCTCTACATGACATCAAGATTCACTCTCCTTTCCAAGTCCAGACACTCTGTCCTGCTATACCTGTCGTTTACACTACACGATAACCTCTCTTTTCAGTTCCTCTGGCTCATGTTTGAGTCCTCCCCTACACGCAGCCAAGGACCCGCTTGGCTAGTCCTGTGGGACCTGCTCCTGGGTTCTGACTGGGTCCTGCTTGCTTCAAAACTATTATTATATAATAATATTACCAACTTTTTATTTAGCGTGGACTTTAGATCAAAATACTGCATATCAGCTACAAAACACATTGATTTTTGAAATAAATTTACCTTTCTAATCATCATAGAAAGTCTGATTTAGTATACAAATTTTATTTTTTGGGAAAGTTATGGAGTTTATACAGCTGATGGAGTAGCCCTTAAAACCTTGTAATTAGGGATCCCTGGGTGGCGCAGTGGTTTGGCGCCTGCCTTTGGCCCAGGGCGCGATCCTGGAGACCCGGCGATCGAATCCCACGTCAGGCTCCCGGTGCCTGGAGCCTTGCTTCTCTCCTCTGCCTGTGTCTCTGCCTCTCTCTCTTCTGTGACTATCATAAATAAATAAATTAAAAAAAAAAACCTTGTAATTACAAATCTAAAATCTGAACATTAGACAAATTATTGAAGGAATCTTTGATCGATATTGACTGATTTTGTGAACGATTATGCAATTCATTAGTCTAAATTCTTTTAAACATTGCCTGCTAAAACATTATCTCTAGGTAAATTATTGATGTATTTTTTTAGTGAGAATATTATATGCAATTTAAACACCAACTATTTTAGCAGAAATTATTTTTTAATTGGCTCAAACTGCTGATTGTAATCAACAATTAATTTTTCAAAAAAAAAAAAACAATTTTTCCCTTTAAGAATCTGAAGTCTGATATCCCAGACACATACATTAGGCAAATAGAACTTTAAAAAAAAAAGACTATATGATGATTCTAAGACATGGGGAAGCAATATAATACAAAACTATAAAAGGATGAACATTTAGATGGATTATAAATGCAACCATTTCATGAATACTTTAAAATATTGTAGAAAAGAAAAAAAATCAAAGCATTTTTTTCAAAATATTTTAATGACAACAATATATTTCTGACAGTGTAAAGGAAATCTAGTTGTCTATATCTGCCCTGCCATATGCATATAATAACCCTGGAAACCAGTGAGTGACAGTGACAATGTTTATGACTCACAGGTCTATGCATTTTGGCTGCTTCTCTACTAAACTGTATGCTGTAATTTGCGGAGATGACCTCTGCTAGATTTAGCTGTGATTAGCCACAGATTAAGTGTGGATTAAAGTCTCCTCATTCTAGGGACACAACCTGAAGGAGCTCCTCTCCTCTGGGACATGGGGTTTCAGGGAAGAGGAAGGATTCAGAGGAGTAAACAGAAACATACAGTGTCTCTTCCTGTTTCTGCTCAGAACAAGCAGAAACCACTCCAGCTCAGGGAACTCCTGTGCCCTTGTTCCAGGGCTCATTTGGAACAGTTCTACCCCAAAGTTATGTCAGGTGACAGTTTTAACCAAATTTCATCCCACTATTTTACATGGGCTGAATATTTTGCATCTGCAATAACAGCCGAATGCCTGAACCATGAGTCTCTAATGCAAATACCACGCTGTTGAGGTTTTGTCCTGGCAACATTCTACATCTGGTGCCACTCTTGGCATCAGTCTGGTTCTGTCATGATCATACACAATATTCCACTGGCAACTTCGATGTTCATAATGCCTTGCATTTATGTCTTGCTTCAGCGTCTGAGAGTCTATTATGACTCTTGAGCACTCTACTGGGTTTATCGTTGCTGGACTTGGATGTAGGATGCAAGCTGGATGAGACACTCCTCTGTGTGTTTCCTCACTTTGGGATCCAGGATGAAGGGGCCTATCTTACATGGGATGTGTTCCCAGAGTGGTGAGTGGAAACACACATCTCTAAAAACCTCTGCTCGGTATGGTAAATCTGTTCTATTTGCATTCCAGTGGCAAAAAAAAGAAGAAGAAAGAAGGAAAGAAGGAAAGGAAAGGAAAGGAAAGGAAAGAAAGGAAAGGAAAGGAAAGGAAAGGAAAGACAAGAAAGAAAGAAAGAAAGAAAGAAAGAAAGAAAGAAAGAAAGAAAGAACGAAAGGAAGAACGAAGAAAGAAAGAGAAAAAGAAAGAGAAAAGGAAAAGAGAAAAAGAAAAGAAAAAGAAAAAGAAAAAAAAAAGAAAAAGAAAAGGAAAAGGAAAAAAAATACCTGGTCAAGGCAAAGTTCACTGGAAAAGTAGAAATTTTTTTTCTCCATATTAAACCATGCAAGAGTGAGGAAAAGAGAAGTATCATGAATAAATAATACAAATAGATAATATCCCTGCATTTTTTATGTGCGTTAGATCTACTTTATTTCATAAATAAGTATTCTTGAGAAATTATTTCACGAAGCTAGATGACACCATTATCAAGCTGGCTCATGTAAGCCTCTCTATTTTGTAAAAATTAATGCTATAGTAGTGTATACAAATCATCAATTTTAAATCTATAGCTTTCAATCTCTACACAATAGAACAATGCAAAAGAAGACTGATGTTTCTGAAACAGAAGGCTGAGACAATTATTAAATAATTATAATTATAGTGATAAGTATTCAAGTGTGAAAGTTTCTAAACATGTTGTGCATCTGGCTAATCAATGTCTCCACCTATATGTTAAGATGTGTTGGAAGATGAAATTATTGATATTTTCTGCTCTCAAAGGCATGGCAGTAGCAGAGGTTTTGAAGATTATTTGTTTGTTATGTGACTAATATTATGCATACGGTCATCGAAAAAAAAAAGCTGTCCTTACCTACGTGCGAGGTGTCATGGATTTCATCACCAAGGAAGGATGTGTGCAATGATGGCAATTGCTATTTTTAAGCTTTGACAAAATCTAGAATGTTATGAATCAGAACGATTCTGTAACGACTTTGAAATAAATCTGTGCACAAGTAGTTAGACATGCCTACAGGAGACATTTTGCCACTAAACTTCTTTGAATGTGAAAAGTCACTAATTGTTTTGCATTGATATTTTATTAAAACATGGCATAAACTAGTTTTAATTTATACATTAAAAACTAGAATCCTTGTTCATAAGACTGGTAGACACCATTTCTTAGGCACACACAATGGGAATGAATATTACAGATATCGCCTTTTAAACTCAGACCAATCTCAAGAATTCTAAATCACACAAAATGTTTTTATACCTGTAATAGGTATACCTATTACACCGAAAGCCTTAACTGTTTGCTTAGGGAGTAGTGAGCGGTCCTCCAAAACCTGTCTTTCCTTCCTTCTGGGAACATGGTAACAACATATTTCTCTCTCTTCCCTCCCAGGGAAGAGTGTCTACCTAAGCAAATTACCTATGGAGTGTGAGCAGAAGTGATGTTTTCCACTTCCATGTTGAGTCCTCAGGATTGTGGCCTTATCCTCTCCACTGACAGAGCTGCTAGGGACCAAGCTGATTCAGCTTTGAGACAATGGAAATGCTGTATGGGATGTGGTTTCATGATGCTGGAGATATCCAAGCTGCCAAGTGTCCATGTAGAACAAAATTGTTTTGTGAAGGTTGACAATGAATTTAGAACTATTACATAAAAGTGAAATAAACTTGCCTATTTTTTTCCAAACACTGTGATTATGAGGCTTGTATAAACACCAAAGAACTCATTATGGTCATCTGATTTAGCAATAAGGTGTAGCAATTTTAATGCAACCTTCTTACATGGCACATACAAAGAGAGGTGCTAAGATACAACCTTCTCATAATCTCTCTTCTTTTTCACTTTCTTTTCACATAGGTTAGCGAGTAGTATGTTTTTGGTAACAAAAAGGATGGATCTCATTTTATGTGATTTTGCTAAGTCACACAAGATCAATATGCAGGGCAGCCCTGGTGGCGCAGCAGTTTTGGCGCCGCCTGCAGCCCAGGGTGTGATCCTGGAGGCCCGGATAGAGTACCACGTCGGGCTCCCTGCATGGAGCCTGCTTCTCCCTCTGCCTCTCTCTCTCTTTCTGAATAAATAAATAAATCTTAAAAAAAAAAGATCAATATGCCAAACATCAAAAAGTACTATTGCTAAGTAATATAGCAATAAAAAAATATCAGTTTTGATGTTTCTCATTTAATGGTAAAATTAGTTACCACAAATTTCTTTTCAACTTCATGTTAAAGGTCGTCTTTTCAAAAGAGATGTTTCACAGATGGAATGTATTTGAAAATTCACTAGAAAACAAATACTCTTCAAAATGACACTTGGAAGGATTATACACAAGCCTAAAGATTCTTATTGATAATACACACAAAAAAAGGTCACTCTTCCGTGTTTTAACTGCTTATCTTGAAATGTAGGGCACTTGGGTGGCTCAGTCTGCTGAACGTCTTCCAGTCGGTCAATAAATCCCAGGGTTCTGAGATCGAGTTCCACGTCAAGCTCCCTCTTTCTCAGGGCACCTGCTTCTACTTCTCCCCCTGCCTGCCCCCTGCTTGTGCTCATTCTCTCTCTATCCAATAAATGAATAAATTAAAAAAAGAACTGTAATTTTTGAAGTTCCAGGAAAAATAACTGTTAAACATGAAATAAGATTATCTATGCTTTACTTAAGATGAGTTCTTTTCTACAACTTAAACCTAGAAAGGTACTTAGGAGTGGCAGGGATGTAGGCACTGGCATAAAGCATAAGGATGAATACACACTCCTGGACAAAACCTGCCTGAAATCTATTAGTACTTTGTAAGTATTGACTGAGTTGTTTTGATGCATAATTTTAATGACTCCTGAATTTGTTGTTTTTTTTCCCCTTGATTCAGACAAATAACAAAATAAAAAAGTTTAATCATTACACACTTGCTCGTTAATGACTTTTAAGTGTCCATAGTTTGGGTTCTCCAAAGTGTAGTCCTGAGAAACCCAAGTAGAGAGAGAGGAGAGTGGGACAGAGAAGAGCCCACAGTGAATGTATTCATGAGGAAGTTGCTCCTAAGAGCAAGGACGGCACCATCCTGCCTGGCCGTAGGGCCCTCTGAGCAGCACTGTGAAACTCACCCCAGGACTCTCTTACCTACTGGAAGCAGGCCAACTCTCGCACTCTCCTGTTAACTCTCATCCTGCCCCAGGGGCATTGCTCACAAGGGCGATAAGCTACAGAATTGCATCTGATGGTGGAGAGCAAGCTCCCTTAGTGGTGGAGAAAGCTCTCAGGCAGAGAAGGGAGACAGACCAGGGCTTCTGATTAAGAAATGCTGCAAACTGTCTCTAGCTACCAGTGGCCTCAGATGGCCCAAGGCAGACATGCTGGCTCATCGATAGCATCTGCCCTCTCGACTTTGTAACTATTATATTGTGTCTGTTTATTCATCCAATATTCATGGAGCACCTTTCATTGGGAAAGAGTTCTAACTGCTTAGGAAATAATGATCAACAAAACAAAATCCTCATTCTTGTGGATGGTATTTTAATGGGGGAAGAGGGACCATAAAAAAAAAAAAAAGCAAATGAGTATATAATTGGGTGGTATTGATAGAATGGTTAAGATTTATTTTTTTATGTAAAAGAAGTTCCTGGGTGGTTCAGCAGTTGAGCGTCTGCCTTCAGCTCAGGGTGTGACCCTGATCAAGTCCCATGTCAGGCTCCCTGCATGGAGCCTGCTTCTCCCTCTGCCAGTGTCTCTGTCTCTCTCTGTCTCTCATGAATAAATAGATAAAGCCTTAAAAAAAAAAGTGTAAACGGACCTTATGGCCATTCACAAATATCTAATTATTTCAATAATTTTACTTAGATCATATCTACAAAGGTGATGTATATTGGTGCGTTTAATGTAACAATAAAGCCAGTACATGTGATCCATTCATTATATCTTAATCTGGTTGCATGTTTAGATTCGGTCATATTTTCTTTCATGTAACCTGGTTTTATTATATACACAGTTCCTACCATACTGTGTCAGATACTGAAAAGGCCATGGAATAAGCAAACAAAAGAAACAATTCTTGCCTTCTAATAGTTATAACAGCTCAAAATATTTTACTTAGGGATAGCCAGCACAGAAATAAAGCTTATTTTGTATTGAGGGATACTTGGTAGGACACAGTTAATTTGGGTCTGAGCTGAAGAAATTAACTAGGAGAACCGTTTTTTTCCTCCAGCAATTTTTCATCTTCTGTATCTTTCATCTCCCCCACCCCAACCCTGCTTTCGGCTTTCCCCTTCTTGTCTCCTTCCTTGCCCACCTCCCTCCCTCCCTTGGTCTTTCTGTCGCATAATTGTATTCGATTATAGTCAGGAAAACAAATAAGAAAACCTGGCTATCCCCACCCCCATGTGACGTCCTATCACTTCCAATTTCACTAGCTCTGGTTTTGTTGTCCTTCCCGTCAATATGTCCTGTCGAGGAGAAAGCCCACGATGGGCTTGGAGAGGTCAGGCCTCAGTTCATCATCCACTGGCAATTTGTTTCTCATTTATAATCCTGAAGTAACACTTGGTTGACCCACTGCTGAATATATGGCACTTGTGCCATATTGTTTCCTGGAGAGAAATTATCTTCCTCACCTCTTACCACACAACACTTTAAAATGTTTTGGAAGTCAGGCTAGCTGCTCAAATTCACTCTAACACAGATGACATGGAGAGAGAGGAACAAAGAGAAGGGCCAGGGCCAGCGACCTGCTCGCATGCACATGTGTACACAGAACAGGGAATACGGGGTCACTAAATTTGAATGTGAATTCTTGTCTGCCCAGTGCTGAATTGAGTCGAATGCACAGATGGAAGTGAAGTGAAGGACATGAAATATTCCATATGTTGGTATTAAGCACCGAATATGTATCATGTCCTGAGGTGTATAAAAGAATGCCACACATTTTTTAATTTTCTTTTTCAGGGAAAGTTGGAGTCTATTCTTACTTCCTTTGAATCTGGGTGGCTCAAAACTGCTTTGATCAATAGAGGTCTGTGCTCACACTCTAAAACATGTAGCAACTTCCATCTTAGCCTTTTGGAGCCTGAGTTACCATAAAAGATGTCCAAATGTCCAACTACTTAGCTGGGAAGACCATCTAGGGAGGCCCTAAAATTATATGGAAGAGGGGTTCTGAGCTCAGCCTTCAGTCTTTCCTCCCCTACGTGCCAGACAGAGGAGTGAAGCCATCCTGAACCATCCAGATCCATCTAACCACCAGCCAGATACTACCACTGGGGCATTGCTAGGGCATGAAACAGGAAAACCACCCAGGAGCTGTGCCCATATTCATACCTTACAAAACAGTGAGGCATATTCAGGTGGTTGTTGTCTAAAGCAATCAGTAATCTGTTGTTTATGAATAGATAAAGATCATGCCCTGCAAACATGAAGAACTCTACTGAGTGTGCTGTTTATATGACTACAGCATATTTTTTTCACATTATCAATGACATTTCACATCTAAATATTGTGGTTGTGACTTGGACTGGGTCCAAGTTGAGGAAAGAGAAGAGGATAGCACTGAATGGTTTCTTCCATCAAAAACCTTGATATATTCTCTTTTCTCCTTCCTTTGTTTCATGATTCTAGAAAAAGGAACAGGGCCAGGACAGGAGTACAGATACACAAACAGGACAACCTTAGTGGAATGATTCAAAAGCTAGCCAGCTTGTTGTCAACCCCCGTTAACACTGATCAAAAGGAGAGACACCTCCTCAACGGGGTTCAAGCTGTGATTCAGTGAGGGCATTGCTGCTATAACCCTCCAAAGAAGTTACTGGAGAAGTCATGCTCTGTTCAGGCAGCTTGCCTTAAGTCTGAAAACATTTTTTGCGTGTTTCAGCAGCTCCCAGCCCTGTGACACAGTTTCAAGTTGTGCTTCAGTTTTCCTTTGAAGCTTTTTCTTTCCTTTTTTTTCCTACTCCACTGCTTATAAAGGCCCTCTTTCAGCTTTTAAAAAAGATAAAGGGTTGCATGAAAGTCAGTTATTTTCAAAAGAGTAAGATGGAAAAACAATAATAGGAATGGAGAAGTTGGGTGAGACACAGTTTTGTGACCTACTTAAAACAGCTCAAAACATTTGAGATTTCATGATGTCAACTGTTCAAAATGAGTTTAATAAATGAGTTTAATAACTGTCTAAATGTAGTCTTCCAGTCCACATACATAGAGAATTCTTTCTGTGGTTGCATTGCCCTGGGGTAGTCACATCATTATCTGTCGGCTTATGCTGGTTTACTACTGACACAGAACTATAGAGAACTTCTCCCTGAGAAGTGTGACTAAACAGTATTGTAAAAATATCTTCTCTGCTATGACCAAATAATTTGAAAAAATATGGAAAGCTGAGTTGGCTTATTTTGTGTTCATAAAAAATCCAAAGTAAAAGTCAGAATTTAAGAAGTCACCAGACATTTCATTGCCTAGTTTTCACAAAATATTTCAAGTATCTGAGAAAATACAGAATAGTACCCAAATTTTATCTTTACAAGGAAAAGCCAAAGTCAATCTATTGCCAAAATCTTAGATGATTTTCTAGTACCAGTTGCTTTAATGAAATATACAGCAAAAATAAAGAAATTCTACAGTTTGAAATAATGACTTCCAACAAGGGCTGCTGAGTTCCCTATTTCTCATGAAATACTCATGAAAACACAGAAAAAAGATGCAATGTTATAAAACTACTAAAAACTGGGGGTGCCTGGGTGGCTCAGTCCATTAAAGATTGACTCTTGATTTCACTCAGGTCATGATCTCAGGGTGGTAGGATCTAGCTGTGTAGGTCTCCACACCGGCAGGGAGCCTGCTTACGATTCTCTCCCTGTCCCTCTCCCCCATGTGCATGCACATGCTCACTCTCTCTCTTCCCTTCTTAAAAACAATTGAAACAAAAACAAATACAAACTACTAAAACCTGAACCTCTGGTCAAGAGTTTCCAGGTCCCAAAGAAATTGTCACCAACCATAGCAGAGACAGGACCTTAACACAAAAAAATGAAAGGTGTTGAGAATATGATGGCAGATTTCCATCCAATCCCAGAGAAAACAAGTCTTCCCAGACCAGAAAGGAGAAATATATGTTCCATTTTCTTGCCAAAACTTACATCCATACACCTTACAGGAGTAGCCTCTGTTTTTTTAAATTTTGTTTTGTTTTGTTTTTCCAAGAATGTGAACCACATTGGATGCTCTAGTTCTCATTCATTTCCATTTCAGGGCTGCACTGGACATCCAGTGACCTGTTAGACCTTAAGATGTGAGGTTCATCACAGGGAGGACAGAGATAGAAAAAGCTGGAGTGTTGGTGTGTAATGGGTTACAGATGCTCATGCACTGTTTCTGAAAAGGAAGGAACTGTTTCAAATATTCCAGTAATAAATTCCTGTCATTAAAAAAAAGGAAAGCCCTTTCATTTCTTTTTCCCCCCCTTTCATTTCAGTAGAATACTAGTTGGGGACACATTTTACAATCCAGATTCATTTCTGACTTGAAGAATTAGAAGAGCAGAAATAATTTACCTATTCTGTTTATGTCAAAACGTGAGCCAAGTCGGAGCTCTCCATTTAATGACTGGGAAACAAAGAACATCTGAACTCCTTAATAAAGCCAATGAGAAAAAGTCAACATAACAAGTAAAATAGCAGTGAAGAAAAATATGAAAAATATAATTGAGTTCTCCTAAAAATTTAAGAAAATATTGACCATATAAAATAGATAGAGATGAGATAACAATTAACTCAAGTGAAAAATGTAAGTGACAGTAACAAAGCATGCAGAGAGTGGGGAGGAGGGGAGGGACACTCTCACTGGGATATGAAAATATTATAAGACAATTTAACATTTGTAAAACTTGACCTATTTTTTAATGAAAACAATATAAAATTTAATTAGTCATACTAATGAGAACTGTAGGAATGTCCCTTATAATCCAAAGAATAAAGACAAATATTTAAAATAGAAGAACATTAAATATAGGCTATTGATAATGCAACAATAAATAACAGGTATAAAGAACAGGGAATGAAATGCGACTAAAGGGTAACATGTATCCTTGAAAATAAAAGAAAAACTGATCTAAATAATATAAATGAATGTAAGAGTAAGAGAAATTACAAAATAATTCTTGAGAGAGCACATAGTAATAAGTGTTCAATTACAACAGTCTGGCTAAAAACTTTTATTTTTATAAATAGAATCAAACAGAAAGTAGAATCAGTTGTATACATGTTAAAGTATTTCTAATAAAAATGCCAATGGTGATTTAAATTTGAAAAAATGAGGAATGATAAATGAGTAAGGCTATCTGAGAACATATTTAAAAACTATATATGAGGGATCCCTGGGTGGCGCAGCGGTTTGGCGCCTGCCTTTGGCCTAGGGCGTGATCCTGGAGACCCAGGATCGATTCCCACGTCGGGCTCCCGGTGCATGGAGCCTGCTTCTCTCTGCCTGTGTCTCTGCCTCTCTTTCTCTCTCTGTGACTATCATAAATAAATAAAAATTAAAAAAAATTTTTTTAAAAACTATATATGAAAACCCAATATGAGTATATTTTATACCAAATTATTGATATGCATTCTAACAATATAGTACATAAGACCTGATGTGCAAGAATGAAATAATATATGGAGTAGTTTAATGAAAGTCAGAATTTATCACTTAATTCCTGCTAGGTACTATCCTAGTGTTTAACACAAGTGAACTTGTTTAATATGCATGATAATTCTTTTTTTTTTTTTGCATGATAATTCTTTCACTTATGTGCTTGTGTTCATTGTCCATTATTGCTGTGGAGGAGCAAGAATTCCTGTCCCCTCAAAGGTCCTAGAATTGGATTAAGAATCCAATTGAAATGAGAGATTAACAGGAGACAATTACATTTAGTATAGATATGGAAATTCCAAAGACAGATAAAATGAGGGATATACATCACTCTGAATTAAGGAGAAGGGGTAGGGGCCTGAGAGTTCAGAGGAAAGGAATGCATTTCACAGGGTGATACGGAGAACAGATGTTTGGTAATGAGATGTTTGCCCTACTATACAAATGGGTCTCAGATAAAAATTATCTCTGTTAATAGCCCTTATTTTGGGAAAGACCCTCAATTTAGATTCTTCTGTGTGGTTAAGGGAGGGACAAAACTTTCTCTTAAACCCAAAGGCTCTCACGTGCCTTCAGCTCAAAACAATCCACATGACAAAGAGGCACATTCCAGGGGGAGGTGGAGTGGGGTGTTTCCTGAACCCCCTCACTGCCATGACAAATCACCTCAAATTTAGGGCCTTAAAACAACAAACCTACTATTCATAGTTTCTGTAGGTTAGTTGTTCAATGAGATTTTTGCCAGTCTAAAATCAAGGTGTCTCAGGGCTGTATTCCTTAATGGTGGCTTCAGGGAAGAATCACCCTCTAAACTCATTTAGATGTTGGCTGAATTAACTTCCTGTGGTTGTAGGACTGAGGTCCCCATTTCCCTGCTGGCTCTCTGCCAAGTACCATTTTCAGCTTTTAGTGGCTGCACACATTCCTTGACATGTGTTCAGTCAGCAACTGTGGGATAAGTCTTCTCACACACGGAATCTCTCTCCTGCTTCTACTTTACACAAGCATCTCTGGCTGCCTCCTTCCTTCTTTCTTCCTCTTCTGCATCTAAGGGCTCATGCAACTACTTTTGAGCTCACCTGTGTAATTCAAGATAACCTCTCTATCTTAATGTCAGCTGATAAGTAACCTTAATTCTATCTGCAAAGTCCCAAGACAGTGATACCTAGGTTAGCATTTGATGGAATAACCAGAAGGTGAGACTCTTGGGGGGAACATCATCACAATTTTTCCTACCATTGCACTATTTTTATCTCAACTTTACAGATGAGTAAACTAGGTGCTAAGAGGTTAAATATCCACTAAGGATATAGGATCAAAGGCAAAAAAGCTGGATCTTGAACCTGAGTACTCCATCTCCAGAGTCTATGGTAACCATCATTATAGATAGAAATTATGCCAAAGAGCAAATCCTAGCATAACACTATGTTATTGGTAATTCTAATACATCACAAATGAGGACAATTACTAGAACCCTGTGACACAGAATTCACTAACATTAATTCCGAGCGCACTAAATATTTAAATATAAAAGATAACATTTCAAAAGTACTAGAAAAAAAGTGTCAGTGAATTTCTGTCATTATGAGATGAAAATGAATAACTAACTAAAAGAAAAAAACATACAGAATGAAAACAACATTACCTTTGACTATATTATAAATCGGTACTTTATTTCCAAACCTATAATAAAGGGGAAACAATTCCTTTATAAAATTCATTCCCTAGGTAAAAGTTCTTAAAAATCAATTTACAAAATTAATTGTATTCGGAAATGCCTACGTAAACAATTAGAAGACATTAGAGATGAAAAAGGAGCTTCCTGTTGCCTCTAAATTTTGGCTTAGATGAGACAGAGGACAACAATGTGCAAAGACAGCCTTCACCTTCCCCTTGGCTCAACTAAACTTCAGACAGCCTCCCTCACTGGAGGCCCTGACCTTTCTTTCCTCAGAACATTCACTTTAGAAAAATGTGTATTTATAAATTCTTTCTCTGTCCTGTTAACATGTAAATCTTTTTAAAAGCCTCTTGCCAGCGTCACAACCTAAAATGCCTGTCTGGAGGATTGAGAGCCATCCTTCGAAATGTGCTCCTCGAGGAAGACAGAGTACCTATCAGGAACCAAACTCTGACTTCTAACTCTGAGAAACAAACTAGGGGTGGTGGAAGGGGAGGTGGGAGGGGGGTGGGGGTGACTGGGTGACAGGCACTGAGGTGGGCACTTGATGGGATGAGCACTGGGTGTTATTCTATAAGTTGGCAAATTGAACACCAATAAAAAATAAATTTATAAATAAATAAATAAATAAATAAATAAATAAATAAATAAAATGAAAGTGACATAACAACAACAACAAAAAGGAACCAAACTCTGGTGGGAGCCTTGCTCCATGTTGTAAAACTACTTCCTGCTGTAACGATAAGAAAAAGTTATTTTTTCCAGTGGGTAAAGCCAATTAGCAAACACAGGTGGCCTAAGACTCCTCCCCACTCCAGCTTTTAAAAACTCTCTGAGCTCAGACTGAGCTCTGGCCTCTCTGGCCTACTGCGAGATTCTGCAATAAATCCTCCTTGTCTGTTCAGCTTTGTGCAGGGCAGTCTTTGCTTTGACACCACACTTACATTGGACAAGGGAGGGGAACCCAGAAATTGTAGAGAGGTTGGGAAATGAATGAGAAGAGACAGGGAAAGAATCTTCTCTGTCAGGTCTCCTAGGCCTAAGTCAGCCCTGAACTAGGGAGAAGGAAAATCTATGAACTTGAAGGGAGATTTAAATTTTAAATTGGATTCTACACTGGAGCCACATTTTAATACCTCAAAGTGGGTTATAATTACTGAGATAAAATTTGTTTCTGTAACTCAAATATTCTGAGAGCGATGGCTTCTATCTTAGTGGTCCTTCACAGCAGGGGAGGAAGATTAAACGATTTATTTAAAGGCACTTGTTAGATAAAAATATAGATATTTCTTGATGTGCACTTCCAACTTCAGGACATTTAACCAGATATTTAAATTGCTTTTTAAAACATATACCACTTATGGCATTAGTACAGGAAACTATAACAACTCTTAACAAAATAAGTATAGGACTTTATTGGGGAAAAAAACAAAATAAAAAAAAATGTATACTAAAATTCATTATTAGAAGACAGTGTCTTAGTATGTTAATTATTCCCAAATACATCTGTTATTTCTATTTATTGATTTAAAGATTTATTTTAGAGAGGCGTGTGGTAGATAAGAGCTGAGGGAGAAGAAAAGAGAGAATCTCAAGCAGGACTCCATGCTGAGCTTGGAGCCTAACATGGGGCTCAATCTCATGACCCTGAGATCATGACTGAACTGAAATCAAAAGTTACACAGGTGCCCCAAATCTTTTATTTTTAAAATTCAAATTAGATTGTTAATGCTTTTCCTACTTTTTATAATTTTTACTCCAAAATAATGCAATGCAATCCACAGAGTAATGGATTATATATAAAAAGTAAAACCTATAGAATAAAATATAGGAACTTATTTTAAATACTTCAAATAAGGGAAGACTTCCTTCCTTTCTTCTTTCTTTCTTTCTTTCTTTTCTTTCTTTCTTTCTTTCTCTTTTCTTCTTTCTTTCTTTCTTTCTTTCTTTCTTTCGTAAGCTCTATGCCCAGGGTGGGCCTTGAACCCACAACCCTGAGATCAATAGTCAAGAGTCACATGCTCTACCTACTAAGCCACCCAGGTACCTGAAGGGAAGACTTTTTAATGAAAGATATAAAAACTACAAAGCCTAGAGGGAAAGACTGGTGAATCTATCTTTTTGACTCTATCAAAAACCAGAACATTTAATTAAGAAGAAATATGAATAAGGTAGAAACAAGGATCAGGAAAATGGCAGTGAACAAGACAGATCTAATCTGTGTGTCATGGAATTCCAACATTGACAGACACTGGATTTAAGTCCATCTTACTTAACTCCAAGCTCATACTTTTTCACTATGCTAAAGTAAACATTTTTTGGTTAAATCTAATTTGTGTTTTATTATTTTTTTCTTTATAGGTCTCTATTGGTCTTTAATAAAGTAATTGATCAAAATCTCCTCCCTGCAAAAGAAACTCAAACTTCATATACTTTGTAAAGAATTCAATTAAAATCTAAATTATCTGGATGAACTATTTCCCTTCTATACATCAGCTTGTGGATGGCCACCTGTTTATACTGTACTTAGAAAGCTGCCAAACAAATATATCCTTTCCAGTTGGTGATAGGAAACAATTTCCAGGCCATCACCTTCCACATTATGATTCATCTTGGCATTAATTTTATTGAAATAATAATGTACTTGGCTCTAGAATATCATTTGCCATCCAAGGATCTCCAAGTATGTAATAAACATTAATTAAGTAGCACAATAGCTCTGTAAGAGAAAACATCATTATCACAATCCTGGAATTGAATAGATTGTCTGTCAAACAAGGAAAATAATGACGGGGAACCCATTTTGAGCTAATCAGAAGGGAGCAGGTTGCCAACTTGAATCCTTTCAGTTCATTGCCATACTCAAGGAAATAGAAGAAGGGACAGGGATGAGTGGGGTTGAGCTCAGAAGAGAAGGAACCCCCAACCTGACACTGGGGTAAAACATCTCAGTTCGTCACTTAGTTTAATATATGAATTCCCTGTCATAATTCATTTAAAAAGATATTGGGTTGACAGTGTAAGAAACCTAAAAGCATTATGTGTAAGATCACCAAAAAGTCCCTAATTCAAACCTAGTCCTTAAAAGAAAGATGTTTGGAACTGAGGTAACTAGTTAAACACCAGGCACATACAAATCGATTAGTAAAACACCACCACCACCACTATTGTGGCTGCTGAAAATGACTCAAAACTCCCATTCTGAAATTAATTATGAGATATTTGTTTATTAAATGTAACAACATATCTTTAAATCTAATATAAAGTGCAAAGTTAACATTGTCATCAAGGGAAGTGACTTATCTGTAAATGAAGAACATGAAATGGAGGGGGTTCTTTTAATAAACAATTTTCGTGTAACATGAGGCTTTTAATTGCTGGGTAAAGAAGTCACTATGGCATTTTCCATCAGGCGTGGTCACATTTGATTCTTCTGTTTCCCAAGGCCCAAGACAGTCGTTATCCCAAAAGAAAGAGTCAAATGAGAACTTCACTAATATGTTATCCGCACCCAACACATTTGTTTATAAGGAAGATGCCTCATTCTCTTTACCATGCAGCTTTGTATGGTCAACTTTATCTACTGTTAGTAATTGCTGGATTTGGGGTGCTTCTGCTCTAAAAAAATTTCACATGTTTTGCTGATTTGTAATTGGCAGGCCTCCCAAAGGTAGAGCTGTGAACATCTGTGTTAATGGGCTAATGTGTCACTTGGGTAACACACTACATTTGCATTCCCCGTAGCCCTTGTAATCTGCACAGGTGTTTCAAGTTTGTAGGAAAGATGAACTTAGAGTTACTTCTGTCCTTTTATGCACAAGGAGTTGGAAAACATTGAATGGAGATGAGATTGGTCATTAAGCTATGGAATATGCAGAGGACATTCTAATGCATTTCTGCATTTGGACTGTATCATCCAGAAAGAGTTCCTCAGTTATTCTGATTGCCTTTTCAAAAAAGACTTGACAGTGCATGCTCTTCCTATATTAGGGGTTTTCAGGAACAGGCACGTTTGCTTAGTTATAATGTAAAGTTAAGGTCACGCTAATAAATATACACTAAATGAGTAGTTTATTGGGCATTCTAAACTGCTTACTATGAGTTAATCTCCTGAAAAGAGAAGTGTTAATGCTTTAAGTATTGCACTTAAAAACAGAAAGGTAAATTGATTTTTTCTTAAAAGTTAAATTACTTAAAACATATCACAACACTGCTTTTTGACATCTTTTACCTGAAATGTTATCTTGGCTCCATTTATTCTTATTTCAAACTCTTTAATTTAGGTAAAACATTTCACAGATAGGCCTATTTCTTTAAGAGACTGTTACTTAGGAATCAGAAGTTTTGTGGAAAGAATACAACTAATAAAGAGGAACTAATATTTTCTTGTTCAAACATATTAATCATAATACTTAATGCCTATGGAACAAGCTTTTATGAGACATGTGGCCAATGCTTTTTAAGTATTTGCTCATTTCATCCTTATAGAATCCTGTGAAACAGGCATTATACTAGAGTTAACATCATTACATGTACATATTTGAAGAATAGGCACAAAGTAAAAATGTAATTTACCTGGAATTACACCAGTGACAGACCCATATTTTTAGCACAATACTGGACTGTGTCTAGCTAAGTGGGATCCATGAGGGATTCCAGTCACCTGTAGGATAGATGAGGGAACATGGGCAGTTCTTGTTTTCTGAAAAACGTACAGATTCAAAGCCATGAAATAGGACTTTGGTTTTCAATATTAGATACAAGAATCTCAGGTCTAGATTTTCAGATACAAGTGATAGTGTCTGTATCCGAAAAATGCCTGATAGATGTTGAAAAAATATATATATAACATGTTGATATTTTTTTCTTGGTGATTATGTTTTCCAATGTTATTTATGCACCATCAAGCCAAGTATCTGTCTCTGTTCCTAGGTTCTGGGGAAGAACGTTTTCCAGATTGAGAGTATGAAATCTCTCCTGTCTCTCACAGATGATCACATATTGTTTCGATAAGCAGACCTGAATGAATTGATCTCTGGGATGGCTGTGCACTAGAATCACTGTAACTGGTAATGTTGACTACAAATCATAGAACGACATTCTGTACACTGTGAATTAAAGAGTTCTAGGCTGTGATGCTAAGTTTAAAAGTCTATTGCAACTGACTTTGATTATAGTTATAGTTATAGTTTAGTTATAGTTAGTTATAATAATATAGTTATTATTAATATTGTAAACTAAGGCAATACTATGGCAATCAGGGTCACTCATGCAACCTGCCTGTGTGTCCACATATTGAACAGATCTAATCTTCAGGGACTGGCACCCAAGGCTCATCCTGGTGGCAAAAAAGCCTATTGACAGCTGTACGTATCCTGTCATGCACACCATTTTCTGGTTAGCACCAAAGGTTGCTTTTTTTGTTTGCTGCCTAATTTTTTTCCCTTGTTTTTTCCCTGTCTTTCATTTGAAAGAAAAACAAAATGTTTTGCAAATAGTAGTACAGGTTTTCCATTCAAGTAGAGCAGAACAGTATTTATTAGGAAAAAACTAAAAAAAAAAAAAAAAAAAAAAAAAAAACCTAAATTGCACAAAGAGAAATGTTGCTTGGCCAGATACTTTTCTTAATTTAACCAACATACTATTATGAAATATCATTAGCATTTTCAACATTGCTCCATGTGAGAGTTAAGAATACAATTATGATCAAATATCTTGGTCCTAAATTTTATTTTATTTTTATTTATTTATGTTTTTGGAGAGAGGGAGAGGAGAGAGAGAAAGAGTGTGAGCAGAGGAGTGGAGCAGAGGAGAATCTTAACCAGGCTCCACGCTCTCATGGATAACGGGGCTCAATCCCATAACCCTGAGATCATGACCTGAGTTGGAATCAAGAGTTGGACACTTAACTGACTGAGCCACCCAAGCACCCCTCTTGCTCCTCAATTTTTCTACTGTTCATGTATCCTGCTGGGGTAGCTCTTTAAAGAAATACAATCATGATGTTTAAGCTTTGCCATGTACAAACACTATTCAAGACTATAATCTAAGGAAATAATATTGGATCAAACTAACACACCGGTGAAGTTCTTATTTCTTTTCCTATTTTATTTCAAAATCATGTTTTGTTGATGCTTCCCAAAATAAACTATGGCATTTATATAACGAATTTCCTAAAATTAAGAAGAAAATGAAAAAAAAAAAAGAGGGACGCCTGGGTGGCTCAGTGGTTGAGCATCTGCCTTTGGCTCAGGTCATGACCCCGGGGTCCAGGATTGAGTCCCGCATTGGGCTCCCCGCAGGGAGCCTGCCCTTCCTCTGCCTGGGTCTCTGCCTCTCTCTGTGTCACTCATGAATAAATAGATAAATATTCTTTTAAAAAATGAAAAAAAAGGGGTACCTAGGTGGCTCTGGCAGTGAAGCATCTGCCTTCAGCTCAGGTTGTGATCCTGGGGACCTGGGATAGAGCCCCACATCGGGATCCCTCTGTCTGCCGCTCTCCCCTGCTTGTGTGCTCATTCTCTATCAAATAAATAATAATAAATAAAATCTTAAAAAAAAACCAAAAATAAAAAAGAGGAGGAGGAAGTGAAGAAGGAACATTACATGATGTTATCCTGTAGGAGGTATTACCTTCAACACACTTTATTACCAAGGTACAGAGAAGCTACATAACTCCCCCCAAATCACATGAGTGGTGGAACTAGGATCTGAATCCCCATGATCTGGCTCTAGAACCTATGTTCTTAACTTCATTTTTTTTTTTTATGTTCTTAACTTCTACATCATACCACTCTTACTATAACTTTGGAAATGCTGCTTTCCTAATCTTTCACCTCTGTAGTCTGTGAACTTTTTTTGAACATGAGAACCTACTGCTCTAGAAACAGAATATTTGTTTTAATTATTCTTTTAAATTATAATTTAGATCATCTTTAATTGCATCGTCCATTCACATACTTGTAGTCTTTCATAATGGAAGCTTATACTAGTAAGGTAATCCCTGATTATCGCACAGCCATGACTGTGTATATATATATGAGTTACCTGTAAGTATATCAATACACACACCTGTATTGTGCTCTGTCCCCAGAGCCCATTCCTTGTTCTCGGGGAATTTACATTTACTAGGGGAAGTTAAGCACTTAGCAGATCAATGTCAGCGCAGTATCTAAGAGGTCAAGTACAGGTTGTGGAGGGGGCAGTCTCTACTTGGGAGAGCTAATTCAGTGTAGGATGCTCAGGGAATCAAGAGCATCCAGACCTGGAGAGCACGATCATCAGCTGGAAAGGTGGGAGGGGATGGAAGGGGTAGAGAAAGGAGGAGAATGCAACAAACCTGCAGTACCATACTCTACAGGATCACAGAACAGAACAATGGGGAAGGAAGATTCTTCAAAGTTTCCGAGGATTCTCCAATGACGACCCTCCAACCCCAGATGGTTAAGTCCTTGAGGGACTCTAATTGTTGCCAGAAATGTCTGTGCTTCCTTTGCTCTCCCCACCAGGGTGAGAACAGCTCTAGCCTCTGCAGCAGGCCTTGAAGGAGGCCCCATGTAAGAGGACAGGATTCTTCTTGTCTGCTCCACTGTGCGTGGGCTCCCAGCTCTCCAAGAGGATTCCATTGTCCCTGCTATTTGGCCTGTGAGAGCAGCACCTCTTTCCTAAGAGGAGAAAGCTGTGGGAGCTGTGCCCACTCCTACAGCACCAGTCACTGAGTAGTGTTCTCCTCCTCCCGCTGCCACAACTCCCACTCCCTGGCGCCTTCTGCCCGGTGTCTTCCCCTGGAGGATGGAACACAGCTGACTGACTCTTCAAGAGAAAATCAAACCAGTCACCTGGGGTCAGAACGATGAGCTGCCAATATCTTTTTTTCTTCTCCAGTACAGACCTCTTTTCTCTCTCTCTCTCTCTCTCTCTCTCTCTCTGTGTGTGTGTGTGTGTCTGTGACTTCGTGTGTGAGAGACCTAAAAGGCTGCCTTTGCTTAAGTCACGTTGGTAGAGCATTGTAAAAAGAAGGAATCCATGTTTATGAGGAAACCCACCTCTTAAAATATTTAGGGCCCTTGAACATACAGGAAACAAACCTGATTTCAGAATTAGTAATGCGCATTGGCTTGCGTGGTAAAAGCGACAAGCAATCTACTAAAATCTTGCTTCTTGTTTTTCACCTGGGCACACAGCAAAAGCCATCATCCCAACCTTTATTGCACTTGTACATGGCTATAAACTCGGTTGTAATTAAAGTAATGTGAAGGGAGTGATATGTGCTCCCTCAAGGACAGACCCTGAAATTTTTGTATGTGCATTTCTCCCACGCTCCTCCCCTCTGTTGTCTACAATTAGAGAAGCCACATATTGAAGATGGAAGGGTTCTTATTGGTCTGGGATTCCAAATGAACCCTTGGAGCAAGACTCCCCCACTCCCTCCTCCCTGCTACCCCAGCCCAACTGCCACACACATACGCACACGCTTTTTTTTTTTTTTTCTGTCCTGGAATCCCAGCCCTAGACTATTAGATAAGAGAGAAATATGTACGGGCACCTGGGTGGCTCAGTGGTTGAGCATCTGCCTTCGGCTCTGGGTGTGACCCCGGGGTCCTGGGATCTAGTCCTGCATGAGGTTCCCGCAGGGAGCCTGGCTCTTCCTCTACCTGTGTCTCTGCCTCTCTCTCTGTGTCTCTCATGAATAAATAAATAATATCTTTTAAAAAGAGAGAGAGAGAAATATATTGTTCTTCCCTTGAGTCTTTAACATTTTGTATGTTAGCTTCTATAGCTCAGCCTACCCTAACCGACACAGAACCTCTAAGTTCTCATTCTACATTTGTGAAACATTTTATACTACAGATAAATAAAACTTTCTGGCCTAGTGATATGATTCACTTACCTCTTGATCAATTAAATTCCTTTGATGAGGTAAAAAAATAATTCATTGTATATTTACTTTTCTTTTATGGCTTATATGTTAAACTCACACAAGTAAAACCGGAAAAATAACATTTTTCACCCAAGAAAAAATGTTTCACACACAAGTAAACTGGAAAAATAACATTTTTCACCCAAGAAAAATGTTTCACTTTAATGGAGAGTTCTTTTATAGGACCACACAATTTGGCTGAAGTGCCCTACTATACTTAATCATGTATTTCAATATATGAAATCAAGTTCTTGTAATATTTCTCTATAGCTCTTAGGATAAGGATTCAAAATGATAAAATTTTAATTTGGACCTCAAACTTTCTCTCTTATATTTCAGCACATCTTGTGTAAGTATGCTGGACGTTAGTGTGTTCTTCTGAAACCAGCTGTCAAAGTTTTCTTTACATAAAATTTTAAACATTTTAAAAATGTAAAACCTATTAACAAGCCATAGTGCTGGATATTATTAAATATCTTTCACCTAATTGGAAAATTATTAATACTGGTGATGATTCTAAAGTTACTAAAATTTTGCAAGAAGCTCTGATTTATCAGGCTGTATATATTATGCCGTGAACATTCAAGGTCAAGGTTCCTGGCAGCTGTTGGTCTAGACCTATGCCTATGAAGGAGTCCTATGAACTTCCACTAATATGCCAAGGCAAATTTTTTCCCACTGTATTATCTTACTTTTTGTACAGATTAGCAAAAAAACAAAACAAAACAAAAACAAAACCAACAAACAAACTCAGGAAATTCTTTCTTTGGTTAGTCATGATCAAAATACTAAGATGCCACAAGGATCCTTAATAGAGAGGACTTTTATAAAGACTCAGTTTCCTGCAAGAATAGAATTGTGCATCATTTAGCTTGAAATAAAACTTAAAAATTGGAAATTGGGCTTCATATGAAGTAAATTCCTTTTTTCTCCTCCTAAGTCAGGGGTTTCTTCTTTGTTTAGTGGAACTTGTTACAACTTAGCTAAGTCAATTTTAACGCCATCTAAACAAGTCACTGCTTTTTTTGTATCCTGAACTGAAATTAGAAGCAAAGTATTTTGTTGCCTATACATTCTTTTGAAAGACAGGAAACTAATTTTTTAAAATTTATTTAAAAATGTAGCCATAGGAATCTCAGAAAAGTAGAGAAGGCAGTAAGTACAGATTCTCATAATATGTTCATGAAGTCAAGCACTCATCGTCAATCTTTGGCAAGGACTATCTCATTTCGAAACTGCCCCCCTCCCCGAATTCCAATAATATATATCCATACAAACATTCATGTGTAAACACATAAATAATCAAAATTGCTCAGATACCAAGGGTAAACTGATATTAACAAATAGTTTAAATCAAATAATGGTGATTTCTAACATTTGCCTCTTTTTGTGTTAATTAAAAAGAATAAAGAAAAATATAGTATATTGATTACTAACTTCAGGAAGAAAATACAATGTGAGGAGATACTACTATATACTATGGGTTAACCACAGTCATTGAAAAACTGTATGAGTGAGTTGTGATTCCAGGAAGCAGAATAGAGATCCGTTTACAGCTGACAGACTGGACAAATGCATTTATTACTTCTTTTCCACCAATTTTAAATTGAATTCCTTTTGAATTAGCAGGTAAGATATTCTTTTTAAATATACAATGGCGGGATCCCTGGGTGGCGCAGCGGTTGGCGCCTGCCTTTGGCCCAGGGCGCGATCCTGGAGACCCGGGATCGAATCCCATGTCGGGCTCCCGGTGCATGGAGCTGCTTCTTCTCCTCTCTGCCTGTGTCTCTGCCTCTCTCTCTCTCTTTCTCTCTCTCTCTGTGACTATCATAAATAAATAAAAATTAAAAAAATAAAAATATACAATGGCGACATAACAGGAAAGAGTAAAGGTAACAAAAACTGGAAGAATAAAACAGATGAGATCATGTTTGGAGAGAAAGAAAAAAAAAAAAAAAACCATCACCATCAGAAACAGGTACAAAATGGGACAGTTGTGTAGGTAAGAAGAGGCTTACTCTTCAGGCTACTGAGAAACTGCAAGTTCATTTTACATCAGCTGAAAGTGAGCTGTGACAAGATTTTATGAGTACCTAACTGAAGACCACTTAAGAACAGATGATTCACTCATTGCTATAGGAGCAACTGGATTGTCATGTTTACCTACCGATAAACTCGTAAACTCAAAAAGGTAGGAACTTCTTTTATTGTTATTGGGGTCAGAGATAGAAACAGAGCAGCAAACATTAATATAATCTAGATTTTCACAATAAATATGGAGGTAATGGTGAGGAGGAAAGTCAGCTCTGCTGCTCAACACAAATAGCATACTCCAAGTACACCTGTTTCCAATTTAGTCATTATAGGAGTCTCCATCTGGCTCCCTATGTCTGCAACATGAAGGAAAACTAGCCTGTAGGACAAGGTCATACTTTCAAGATAATTTGGCAGTATTATTAAAAGTAAATATGAGGGACACCTGGGTGGTTCAGCAGTTGGGCGATTGCCTTTGGTTCAGGGCATGATCCCGGGGTTCCGGGATCAAGTCCCACATCAGCTTTCTACATGGTGCCTGCTTCTCCCCTCTGCCTGTATCTCTGCCTCTCTCTCTCTCTTCTCTCTCTCTGAATAAATAAAACTTGGGAAAAAAGTAATATGGGGGTGCCTGGGTGGCATAGTCAGTGAAGTGCTCGACTCTTGGTTTCAGCTCAGGTCATGATCTTTTTGTCATGGATGAAGCCCTGCTTGGGGCTCTGCATTTAGTGCAGGTCTGCTTGGGACTCCCTCTCCTTTAAAATAATAAATAAACCTGTAAAAAATAATATGTACAGGTGCCTTGAATAAACATTTGCACTTCTGGTGTCCACCCTAAGAAATACTTGTACATA
>NW_023331205.1:0-70799 GCF_011100685.1 Canis lupus familiaris | reverse complement strand
TCTTCTATAAGCTTTAGGCTTTTGTTTTCTATTCTTTTCCAGGTCCTTAAGGTGTAGGGTTAGGCTGTGTATTGGAGACTTCTTGTTTCTTGAGGTAGGCCTGTATTGATATGTACTTCCCTCTTAGGACTGCCTTTGCTGCATCCAAGAGGCTTGGAGAAACATATTTTCATTTTTGTTTGTTTTAAATTTCCTCTTTAATTTCCTGGTTGCTCCATTCTCTAGTAGGATGATCATAAACTCAACGTACTTTTTGGTCTGTCCAAATTTTTTCTTACTGTCGACTTCGAGTTCATAGTGTCGTGGTCCGACAATGTACATGGTGTGATATCAACCTTCTTGTCCTGTTGTACCTGTTTAGGGCTGATTTGTGGCCCTGATATGATCTGTTCTGAGAATGTCCCATGCGCACTTGAAAGGAATGTGTACTCTGCTTTAGGTTGAAATGTTCAGACTATATCTGTTGAGTCCCTGTGGTCCAGTGTGTCAAGGCTATTGTTCCCTTGTTGATTTTCTGTATAGATGATCGGTCCATTGCCATAAGTGGGTGTGAAAATCGCTGTCATTGTATTATTGTCAGTGAGTTCCTGTAAGTTTGTTGTTAATTGGTTTCTATATTTAGGTACCCCCATGTTGGCAGCATAAATATTAGTTGTTTCATCTTGATAGTCTTTTTAATTATGAAATAATGCCCTTTTCATCTCTTCTTACAGTATTTGTTCTTTCTTTTTTGAAATGTAAATATTTTATTATTTATTCATGAGAGACACAGAGAGCAGCAGAGGCAGAAACATAGGCAGAAGGAGAGGCAGGCTCCACACAGGGAGGCCGATGTGGGACTCGGTCCTGGGATCCCAGGATCACACCCTGCGCCGAAGGCATGCTCAACCACTGACCCACCAGGTGTCCCCCAGGGTTTGGTTTCAAATCTAGTTAGTCGATATAAGTATGGGTCCTCCAGCTTTCGTATGGTATCCATTGCCGTGATAGATGGTTTTCCATCCCCTGACTTTCAATCTCCCGGTGTCTATAGGTCTAACGTGAGCATCTTGTTGGCAGCATACAGATGGATCTTGTTTTTTTTTTTTTTTTTTATTTATATTTATGATAGAGAGAGAGAGAGAGGCAAGAGACATAGGCAGAGGGAGAAGCAGGCTCCATGCACGGGAGCCCACGTGGGATTCGATCCCGGTCTCTAGGATCGCGCCCTGGGCCAAAGGCAGGCGCAAACCTGCGCCACCCAGGGATCCCTTGGATCTTGTTTTTTTAATAACGATTTTATTTTGAGAGTGAGAGAGAGAGCAGAAAATTAGGCAGAGAGAAAAGCATGCTCCCCACCAGGAGCCCAATATGGGACTGGATCCCAGACTCCAGGATCACAGCCTGAGTCAAAGCAGAGGCTCAAACCCTGAGCCACCCAGGCATCCCGGATCCTGTTTTTTAAGCTACTCTGATACCCTATATCTTTTGATTGGAGCAATTTTCTATCAGCATTCAGAGTGATTATTGAAAATATGAACTTATTGCCTTTGTGTTACCGGTAGAGTTGGTGTTTGTCTGGTGACGTTCTCTGGTCCTTTCTAGTCTTTGTTGCTTTTGGTCTCTTTTTTTCCCCCACTAGAAGAATCCCTCTTAAAATTCCTTACTGGACTGGTTTAGTGGTCATGAACTCCTTTATACTTTGTCTGTCTGGGAAATCTTTATCTCTCCTTCTTCCTGAATGACACCCTTGCTGAAGAAAGAATTCATATGAATTGGACACCTGTAAAAAGAAATTTAAAAACATAAAATAAATTTTTGCTATTTTCATTGAGGAAAATGGCATTTAGGAGGAAAACCAGAAGCTGAAAGGGAGGAGGACAGATTTCACCCTCCGTAGCCTTCACAGGGACCTGGTGTCCTTTCCAAGGAGGGCCCCCCCTCCGTAGGATGCTTCCTTCCCTCTGCCTCTTGTTGGAACCCACAGGCACATCTCCGTACCTCTGACACCTCTGCAGTCGTGGTTTATACCATCTTCCTGTATCCTTTTGGGGACCACAGCATCGTGTATGGAATCATCCGGCTACTTTTTGACAACATTGGGGGGATTCTGACTTTTGTTGGTTTTGGGGTGTGTGTGTCTATCACATGCAGCTATCACGTGCAGCTATCGGATCCTCTGGCTGGGTCACCCAAATGCCGAAATGGTTGGCACAACATCATTTCTGGTGCTGGATCTGGGCAGCTAGCTGGGGTCTCCTGGCTGACCCTGTGCTCGCTGGTGCAATGACTTTCAGCTGGAGGGTCAGCTGAGCTGGAAATTCCGGCTCAACCACATTCTCATGACCTGCAGTGGGTCCCGCCAGGCGGGGTGCTTCTATTCTCCCATGCCTCGCCAGCAGGGAGCCAGACCTTCGGGCCGCTCTGGGGGAGCTCCTGAGGAGCCGGTTGCCCATGGCGGGAGCCCTGGGGCTGCCTGTGTGTGGGAGTCGGGGTGGGGATGGGGCTGGGGTTCTTCAGTCTGCTGTTGCCTGGCCTTCAGGCCGAGACCCATGCTCACCCAGCCCCTACTCACTAGGGTGAGGAGGATGCCCTCCATATGCTGGTGTGAGTTATCCAGCACCACAAGGTGTGCAGGCTGAGTCCACCTGGTGCGGGTGGCCCAGGTGCATGAGCTGCAAGTGTGGGACCCAGGAAATTTAACAAAAATCTCCTACCCCTGGGCACACAGAGCAGGACTGATTCCATTTTGTGCTACACCCGCCACTTCCCCTATGACCCTGACATGACCTGATTGTTGCTTAAGGCGCTGCCCCACCCTAGTCAGGCTGCTCAACACACCCTAATCAGAAATCAGCTCATAACAATGTAACCCCTTTGTGCCCGCCAAATCTGTGCGCCGATTCTGACCAAAGTAATAGGCCAGCTCAAGTGGATACTATAGGGTAAGGTGTAATTCAATCGGCCACCTGCGTGTGAACTGACATGACTGTGCAACTTTCTGCATCCCATGGGCCACTGGCCCCTATAAAGCTGCTACGCCTTTTAGTCTCGGGGTCCAAGTCCCTGCTCTGCTGTGTCGGGTGCACTTGGACACAAGCTCCAGCTTGTAAAGAAATCCTTGGGAGTTTGCAATGGTGTTGGCTCCTCAGTGGTTTCTCAGATTCACAATGTTGGGCACAACACAAGGGCCTACTGTGTCCTGACATCCCTTCTAGGGCCATGCTGACCGCCCTGCAGGCCCTCTCTGCCCCAGGCACACAGTCAAGGGAATGCAGTGAGGGGAGGAAGTGCCCCACACCCAGCCAGCCACAGCCTCCTGTACAGAGGGAGCACAGACCTCCGGGTCGCTTTGCACAGACCCTGGTGACCTGAGGCTTCCTGGCTGTCACTCTGTCCCAGGCCCTCCTGGCCCGCGGGGCACAGCCTGAGTCCCAGTAAAGTCTGTTGCGTCTTGACCCCGGCATCTGGTCCAGTGGAAGGCACGTTGGGATGTCAGCTGGGTGTTGCTGGCGGCGCCCCTGCAGGGGCTGGTGGGGCCTAGGTGGTACCCCTCCTCCTCTCTGGGTCTCTCCATGCCCCATGAACAGTGTTCTGGGAGACACAGAAACGGGCTGGCTGTGCATTTTCGCACCACAACACTTTATTGACTTTCTACAGCAAACGGGCTCAGAGCTGAGGGTGCACGCCTTCCCCTGGGGAGGGAGACCTTTCTGTCCTTTAGGGGAGGGCAAGAATGACATGGGTTGGGGGGCGGGTGCTGGAGTCCCCCACCTGGGAGCATGTGTGGACTCTGGGTGGGGGCGTGTGTCCTGAGGTTTCAGTCTGAGAGATGGTTCTGAGGACAGCAGAGCTGACATGGACCTGCAACTCATGGGCTTCTGCGCTGGGTCCCAACAGGGCAGCTGGAACCCGGCCTCAGGCTCCCTGGCCCCAGCACCTGGAGGAGTCTGCCTCCTGGTGTGGGTGTGGGTGGGGCCCACCATCCTACCCCAGGGTCCAGGAGTCAACATTCAGCTGTGAGAGGGCTCGCTCAGCCCAGGGCCAGAATCCAGGGCTGGCCAGGGCCATGTGGGCTGGATCCCATTAGTCTTTGTGTTGGGCCTGGGGGAGGCTCAAATCACCCCAACCCTCACAGAGCCCAGGCCAGGCCAGCCCAGATCCCCATGGGTTAGGGGCTGGTGTCCTGTGGGGTGTGTACGCTAAATGAGGGACAGTGGGCGGAGGCAGGGCACAGTGGGTCCTCTGCACCACTCACCTGTACTCACCCTGTTGGGGGTTCCCTGTCTTCCCTCCTCCCTGTAACCCCTGGGTATTCTATGGGACACCCAGGCTTCTGATGGGAGCAGGGTATCCAGAGAAACCCGGGGAGGCTGAGCATGTCCCACAGGGGGCACCTGCACGGGTCCTTGCTGAGGGCCGATGGTGTGGTGGTGGATGGTGTGGGGCAAGGTTATGATGGTGGTGGAGTGTGGGGGATGGTGTAGGGGTGATGGTGTTGGGGTATAGTGTGAGTGGGGATTGTGTGGGGCTGTGTGGGTTTGAGGGGGATGGTGTAGGTGGGATGCCAATGGGATGATGATGTAGGGGATGGTGTGGGAGTGGGGAATGAGGGGATGTCGTGGGGGGCCTGCGGACACAGGGCATCTCCTTCCTCTAAGATGCACAAGGAGACGTCTACAGTTAAAGGCGACTAGTCTGGGGTTTGCAGTGACACCTGCCCCTGCCCTGGCTGGACCAGCAGCATTATCTGGGGATCATTATACTATGTATGTTTTCAAATTGCAAATTGTCTCAAATTAAATGCATAGAATTTAGAATAATATAAAGCATCGAGAGTGGGTGTCACTCTGACCCGTCTGACCCTCATGGGATCGATGTTTGTCCTGCTCCAGCAGCGGCCATGCAGCCTGGCCCCAGGTCGGTTCCTCCCCCCACGTCCCCACCCCATCCCCTGCTTCTCAGGGGCCGTCCCTCTCCCCTTTGGTGTTCAGCTCCCATGGCAACACCTGAAGGCCCCATCCTACTGGCCTCCTCATCCCCGAGGCATCGGGAGTGTGGGCACGGGAGTCATCCCCATCATCCTACCATGGAGCAGTGTGTTTTTGGCTTCTATTGCTCCCCCGGCCTCAGAAGCCCCATTTTCCCTACCCAGGGCCCCGAATCCCCCTGGCCCAGCAGCCTCACCTGACCCCCTAGCCATCCCAAAATATGGTGTGGCTGCCGAACGTCCTGTTGACGTCCAAGTCTACCTGCGTGATGTCCCTGGAGGAGACCAGGGCCTCCTCCTTCATTTCCTGTGGGAAAACTGGGGAGGAGGAGCAGGCGTCAGGGAAACAGACCCCGACTTCTCACGAGCTGCCGTGCTGGGCAGGGAGCCCTGGGGCCACCATGGGTGTGTCCTGCCGAAACCTCCTTCCTTCCTCTGGGAGGCCGGGCATGGCGGGAGTGCCCACCGTGCCCGTGACACCTGTGTGAGGGCCTGTGCCCAGCTGTTGTGGGCGGGGAGGTGACTGAGTGTCAGCCTGGGTGGGAGGGGATAGGGGTTCAGCCCAGGTGGGAGGGGACATGGGGTGTTGTGCCCAAGATTGTGAATCTGAGAAACCACTATGGAGCTGACACTGATGCAAACACCAAGGGTTGATTTCCAAACTCGAGTTTGCGTCCAAGTTCACCCGACACAGAGGAGCAGGGACTTGGACCTCGTGGTGGGTTTTTGCTTAGTTTTTAGGACTTGTCTCAGGGACCTCCAGAAGGGCTGGAGTAATTCCTCAAGTTCTGTTTACATTTTGATATGGGGCCTTCAAGGACATTGACCTCTGTTCTCATTCTAATAGGCGCTTCCAGCCCTTGGGGTGGGCTCAGTTCTTATTCTATTGTGGGGCTTTCTAGGACATTAAGCTGCAAACTTTTGTTTTTTTCCTGTAACTGAAGTAATGTAAATTTTACCTCTTCTTCACAGGGGCCTGGGATGGATGGACCTGTTCGAACCCTGAACTTAAAGAGGAAAGACCTTCATTTTCTTGGCCTCCTTGCGTCCCCCCATCCTATCTAGCTCTTTCCCCCTTCCCCGGAGCTCCTGAGAGAGCAATTGCAAATGACCTCAGCTTGGCAGGGTCTGTTGGGGGACAGGCCCAGGGATTTGGGATCAGGAGACCTGGGTGCGGGCATACCGGCTGTGCATCGGGATTTGATGCTGCAGACTCATTCCCTAAGGCTATCTTGACAACTGACTTTGTACATAGAAAAGCTCTCCTTTATCTTTAAAAGATGAAGAGCCAGTCAAAGCCTTTTTTCTCTGCTCCCCATCTGATTGCTCAGATTCCAATGTGAGACGTATTTCCTGTTAATAAGGATAATTTACTATCCGTAGTACTATGGTTAAAATATTCTGACACAAGTAATTCAGAGGGATGAGGGTTTCTCATCTCTTTTCTTCACAGCTCAGTCACTCCTCAGGAAATGCATCTTTATGGATTTGGAAAGAACTGAGAGACATTATTACCAATGGTCCTATTATTATGTGAAGGATCCTTCCCTGAGATTCTTCCCCTGTTTCAACTGACACTGAAACACTTTGAACTCTTTGGAAGACAAATGTCAAGGAAATAAATGTTATGCATTGCTAATTTTAAATGCACTTGCAATATGGTGTCTATTATAATAGAAGTATTTTTATCTGATTTTTGCTATTTATTATCCGTTCCTGCTTTTCAGGTTGAGGAGGCATTATACGTGTTCATAAGTGTTTTTCTTTCCTTCTGATCTAAAATTCTTACTTTGTTTCCATCAAAGGAACTCTTTAAGAATAAGGCAAAGTTAATTCAACTATTCTTAAAATGTCTTCACACTTGGAGCCTGATTCATTTAAGTCAATTTTCAAAATAAATCTTATTTATTAGGAAAAAACAAAGATTTATAGGGAAATTGAGAAGATAGTACAGAGCATTTGCATGCACTTGCACTCAGTTTCTCCAATGATTGATATCTTATATCAGTACGGTACAAATATTAGCTAATGAATCAATATTAAAATATTCGCATTAACCAAAGACGATACTTTATTCAGATTTCCTTAGTTTTTGCTAAGTTACCACCCTCATATGACATTCCATTTGTCCTCCTGTTTTCTTAGGCTCCTCTGGATTGTGACAGTCTTTCAGCCTTTCCTTGTTGTTGTTGCACTGGAACACTTTGAGAAGTAGAGTATTTTGTAAAATTTCCCTCAGTTGAGACATGTCTGTTGTTTATCTCATGATTGAACTGTTTTTGTGGATTATATACAGAGATATACTGCCATTTTTATTATATCATATAAAGGATAGATACTATCAACATGATTTATCCGTCTTGGTATCGATCTGATCATCTTGCTGAGGTAGTGTTTGTCATCTTTCTCCATAGTTAAGTGATTCTTCTCTTCCTTTTCTTCTTTTCTTCTCTTCTTCTTCTTCTTCTTCTCTTCTTCTTCTTCCTATTATTATTATTATTATCATTATATTATCATTATTATTTTAAGTTTTTCATAATATATTTTGTAGAGGGAAGTTACTATATGTATTCCACACGTAAGAGTGGGAAGCTATGCTCACCAACTTGAGGGTGGAATGTCTGCACAAATTGTTTGAAATTCTTCTACATGGGAGATTTCTCTTCCTTGTGTGTTTGTTTTTTTTTTTTTTTCAAAGATGTTATTTATTATTTAGAGAGAGAGAGAGGAGAGAAAAACCATGAGTGAGAGGGGCAGATGGACAGGGAGAAGCAGGTTCCCTGCTGAACAGGGAGCCTACATTGGGACCTGGATCATGATCTGACTTAAGGCAGAAGCTTAACTGACTGAGCCACCAGGTGCCCCTATTTCTTTCTTTCTTTCTTTCTTTCTTTCTTCTTTCTTTCTTTTCTTTTTTTTCTTTCTTTCTTTCTTTCTTTCTTTCTTCTTTCTTCTTTCTTTTCTTCTTTCTTTCTTCTTTCTTCTTTCTTTCTTTCTTTCTTTTCTTTCTTCTTTCTTTTTTCTTTCTTTCTTTTCTTCTTTCTTTCTTTCTCTTTCTTCTTTCAAATAATAAATTTACTTTTTATTGGTGTTCAATTTGCCAACATACAGAATAACCTCAGTGCTCATCCCGTCAAGTGCCCCCCTCAGTGCCCATCACACATTCACACCCACCCCTGCCCTCCTCCCCTTCCATCACCCCTAGTTCGTTTCTCAGAGTTAGGAGTCTTTATGTTCTGTCTCCCTTTCTGATATTTCTCACACATTTCTTCTCCCTTCCCCTATATTCCCTTTCACTATTATTTATATTCCCCAAGTGAATGAGAACATACAATGTTTGTCCTTCTCCAATTGACATACTTCACTCAGCATAATCCTTCCAGTTACATCCACGTTGAAGCAAATGGTGGGTATTTGTCGTTTCTAATGGATGAGCAAGGCCCACCTTTTCTCTCCCTTCATCTTCTGAGTCTCCTATGACATGAATGTTATTGTTTTAATAAGGGGCTGAATTCCCTAAATCTGTCTCTGTGGTCCATAACTTTCGTTGTTTTTAAGGCTTCCACTTGGGACTGCATCTCAGTTTTAGCATTTTTAACGTTGGCCTGACTAAATTTTAGTTCTTTTATTTCTACAGTAAGGGATGCTCTATAATCATTGTTTTAAACTGTAGTTAGACATCATATATTTGTATTGATGGACTTCCTGGCTGTGAGTACTACCTCATGTTATTTTATAGAGTTGAATTTCTACATCTCATTATTTTTTTCCAGAATAGAAAGAAGGAAGAAAAAGAAAAACCAAGAAAAACAATAACAACTTCCCTCCCCCCACCAAAAAAAAACACCAGATTATTTTGGCCTCCTTGTTAAAAGATTCTAAATCCCAAAATAACAAACACAATTAAAGTACCATGAGTGTAAAAATAAGAAATATATATGGTACGTACATAAAAATTAAAATAAGGCAATTAATAAAATAGAATCAAAGAAAATAAATGAAAATAAAGCACAAATTACAAAGGAAGCTAGACCCTACTTTCCAGGCAGTGCTGAATCTCTACAGCCTCTGTGGTCCGACAACTTGTTGGCAGTGAGTGGTCTGTGCGGGGTCTGGGGATGGCCCATGGTGCTGATTGTCAGGTGCACATCTGCCTAGGTGATGCAACTGCAGGGTCACGGGCCGGGTGGGTTTCAGTGACTCTTGCCTCCAGCGGGTGGCACTGTGCTGCTCCCTGAGACTCAGCGCTGTTTGGCATGATGCCGGTGGGGATGCTGGGTCCTCTGGGTCTGGGGCTGATCATCCCCACCCTCTCTGCAAGCCCTCCACAGAAGAGCCCCCAAGCTCATTTCTCAGAATCCTGCTTTCACTCTGCCTACGTCTCATCTGCTTTTGGTTTTGTTTTTTTATCTCAGACTGTTGTGCCCAAGATTGCGAATCCGAGAAACCACCAAGAAGCCCACACCGAAGCAAACACACAATTGTTTATTTATAAGCTCGAGCTGGTGTCCGAGTATACCCGACACAGCGGAGCAGGGACTTGGACCCCGAGGTGGGTTTTAGCTTAGTTTTAACGGCTTGTCTCAGGGACCTCCAGAAGGGCTAGAGGAATTCCTTGAGTTCTGTTTACATATTGATATGTGGCCTTCAAGGGCATTGAGCTCTGTTCTCATTCTAATAGGGGCTTCCTGCCCTTGGCCTGGGCTCAGTTTTGATTCTATTGTGGAGCTTTCTAGGACAAAGCTGTAAACAGCAAAGGTTCCACACCTGGAAGGGGTATGTCACACTGTTGCTATATGCTGAAAATGCGGTACTGGAAACAGGAAACCCGGGAGCCTCCACCAAAACGTGTTAGAACTAATGAGTGAGTTCAGTAAAGTCACGGACACAACACTGACCCCTACAGAGCAGAGTAGCCTTGCTGTGTCCCGACAATGAGCACTCGGAAGGAAAGGAAGGACGTGAAGGCATTCTCAGGAGCATCATGAGAATAAATAATGAGACTGAACCAAAGGAGCACAAGACTTGTCACTGAGCCATACCGGCTCTGGAGGACGTCCTGGGCTCGTGGGGTGGGAGCCTCATCTTGTGAAAATGTCTGCAGTTCCTGTAGGCCACCCTCAGTTTCAATGTAATTCCTATCCAAAATCATGGTGGCAGGTCTTAGAAATAGGAAAAAAAATCCATAACATCCATCCGCCCCCACAAATGACCAGGGACAGCAAAATCAGTATTTGAGAAGCAGGACAGAGCGGGATGCAGCACTTTCCGATTTCAATGATGTCCACAGAGACACAGGATAAAGCAGTGTGGTTTCGGGCCCCCACCTGGCTCCGTTGGTTAAGCATCCGACTCCTGACCACACCTCCTGTCCCGATATTAGGGGTGGTGAGTTCTAGCCCTGGGCTGGGCCATGGACGAGGCATGGAGCCTATGTATGGCAAACCAGTCCACGGCGGGTGGTCCCAGTATAAGCTGAATGAGCAAAACAGAGAGTCCAGAAGGAAATGTGCTTTGATACAACTGATTTTTTAACTTAATTTAATTTAAACCCAATTAATTAACGGATAGTGTATTATACTTTCAGAGGAAGAATTCAGGGATTCACCAGTTGGAGATAACAGCAGTGCTCATGACATCACATGCCCCTCCTTGTCATGCCGGTCTCCTGTTAACCCACCCCCCCGCCTCCAACGACCCTCAGTTTGTTCCTATCATTAAGAGTCTGTATTTCCTGCAACTGTTTTCATCTTGTTTTTCCTTCCCTTCACAGTTGTTATATGCTTTGCTTCTTTAATCCCACCTATGAAGGACACCACACCGTCATTCTCTTTCCTGACTGACTTATTTTCTTAACATGATCCCTCTACTTCTATCCACGTCATTGCAAATGGAAAGATTTCTTTCTCTTTGATAGCTGAATACCATTCCTCTCTCTATGACCATCATTTATCTCCCTTTTTATCCATCATCTGCTCGAGGGCACCGAGGCTCCTCCCACAGTGTGGCTACTGTTGACCCGGATACTGTGAACATCAGGACATGCAGGTGTCCCGATTCTCACTGCATCTGTATCTTCGGAGTGAGCTCAGGCCTTCCACCTGCTGGACGCAGGGCGGCTCTATTTGTAACTTCCTGGGGAGCCTTCAAACTGTTTCCAGGGTGGCTGCACCAGCCCACTCCCGCCCACATGGAAGAGGGTTGAGTGAGTTTTGTGGGATGTGGTAAAGTCTGGTCCACATTTCATTTCGCGTCCTGTGGGCTCCAATTCCTTGTCCTTTAGTATTTCTGGGGAAGCCGGGTGTTGGGCTCCGTTTCAGTGATACGTTTCCGAAGGCTAACAGGCCACAGCTGGAGCCTGAAAGGAGGCAGGTGCTGTCCCTGAAGCGCCCGGCTGCCTCCTGCACAGCCTCCTACAGCGCCTGAGCGTCCCGCAGGGGGCTCCCGAGCCCAGGCCCCACCCAGGGGGCATGAATGGGCAGTAGGCCTAATCTGCCTGCAATAACAGGAGAAAGCCTGTGCTGGGGTAGGACTGAGGAGGACGTGGGGAAGCGTCCACGCTGATGAGCCGCAGCTTCAGGAAATTGTGGGCTTGCATCCAGGCTGAAAGGAGCCCCTGGGCCACTCAGGACATAAGTTGAGGCTTCTGGAAGTTGGGGTCCGCATTCACGGTGACAGGAGCCCCGGTCTCCTCAGAACCCTCAGTGATGTTCGGGAGGACGTTGGGTGACATCTACACAACAGGATGCTGACTTCTTTAGGACCCCCGGTGTTGACTTGGGGAAATATGGGATACGTCCATGCGGACAGAAGACCCCAGCCTTGTCAGGGCCTGTGGTGAGGCCTCAGAAAATGTGGGTGGCCAACCCACACTGACAGGAGTCTCCAGCCTCCTCAGGGACCCACTGTGAAGTTTTTTGGAAGATTTGGGGCCACATCTATGCTGACAGGAGCCCCCAGCCTCCTCAGGTCTTATGGTGAGGCTGAGGAAAATGTGGGCCACGTCAATCCTGACAGGACCTGGACTTTGGCTTCTGGAAATATGGGGCTGCGTCTATGCTGACAGGAGCCACACAGCCTCCTCAGGATGCGCCTGAGTTTTCTGGGGGATGTGGGGACCATGTCCAGGCTGACGAGGAGCCCCCGGCCACCTGAGGACCTGCTTGATGGCTTCCAGAGGATGTGAGGCATAGTCCACAGGGACAGGAGACCCAGCATCCTCAGGACCCGCTGACTATGACTCAGGAACACGTGGGGCCACGTCCACCTCACAGGACCCTGCTTCCCTCAGGACCCCCTGGAGGACTCTGGAGCTCCGTTGGGGGCCACGTCCACATCAGAAGGGACTACTCAAGAACCCAGGGTAAGTGAATGGGTAGAATGAATGGTAGGGTTCAGGGGAGAGGGAGGCAGTTGGTGGTTAGGCTTAGGTTAGATGTTAGGTGTTTGTGATTAAGTTTATGGTTACGGATTACAGGTTAGGGTGAGGGATAAGGGTAAGGGTCAGTGGTTAGGAGTTAGGATGGGTGTTAGGGATTAGGGAACGGGGTTAGGGTTAGCGATAGGATTTAGAGTTAGGGTTTAGGGTTTAGGCTTTAGGGATTAGGGGCAGGAGGTTTGGAGGTGGGGTTAGGGTTATGGTTACAGTTAGGGTTGGGCTTAGGTTTCCATTTAGGGTTAGGGGTTAGGGTGTGAGTTAGGGTTACGGGTAAGGGTTAGGGGTTAGGGTAAAAGGCTATGTTTAGGGTTAGGGCGAGGGTTAGGTTTAGGATAGGGGTTAGTGCTAGGTTTAGGGTTAGTGTTTAGTAGGGTTAGGGTCAGGTCAGGGTCAGGTTATGGTTTTGGAAAAGGGTAAGATATAGGTTTAGAGTGTAGTTTAGGAGTTAGTTTTAGGGTACAGGTTAGAGTACAGTTTGGGGTATGTGATAGGATTGGTATTGGGTTAAGGTTAGGGTACAAGTTAATGTTAGGAATAGGATTTGAGTATATTAAGTTAAGGTTAGGGTTAGAGGTTAGGGTTAGATTTAATGTAGGGGTCAGGCTTAAGGGTTAAGAATATGTTTAGGATTTAGGGTGAGGGTTGGCAGAAAGTTTCAGTGAATGCGTTTTGGTCTTGGGGTTTGTGTTTGGTTTTCGATTAGTGATGGGTTTTGTTTAAGGGTTATGTTAACATTAGGATTAAGTATAGGGTTAGGGTTATGTCTGTGTATGGTTAGAGTTTGGGTTTTGGCATGTGCCTGCACTCGGACTCCTAGTATTGGGCAGTTTAGTTTTATGCAACTCTAGGTTTTGGGTTCAAAGATAGCATGACTCCACCAAGTCAGTGGCCTCCCCGGAGAATCAAAATACAGGCTTCTGCTGGGTCAGAATAGACATGGCAGGCTTCTCCCGGCTGAGCTAAGGAGGGGATTTGTGGGTCTAAAGACTCTTTATTTGGATTTTCAGTTGTCTTTCTGATATTATCTCTACTGCGCCCATGTTTCATCAATACTACCAATTATTATTTTAAGTTTTACTTGAATTCCTGCTTTGTAAACACAGTATGATATAGCTTCCAGTTTACCACATAGTGATTCAACCCTTGGATAGAACGCCTGGTACTAGTCACAGGTGCCCTCCACTGTCCCTATCCCCTGATTCCCCATCCCCCCCTTCCTCTGGTATTTATTACTTTATTCTCTGTGACTAAGAGTGTGTCTCTTGGTTTGCTTCTCTCATCCGCCCTGAGCCCCTTTGCCAGTTTGTTTGGTTTCTTAAAATCCACATGTGAATGCAATTGTATGGTATTTGGTATCTGTCTTTCTCTGACTGAGTTCATTTAGCATAAATCCTTTCCACTCCTTCCACGTCATTGTAAATGGCTTCATTTCATCCCTTCTGATGACCGAGTGATGTCGCAGTGTGTATATTTACCACATCTTTCTGCCCATTCATCTGCCGATGGACATCTGGGCTGTATCCACAGTTTGGCTGTTGTTGATTACGCTGCTACAAACACTGTGCTGCGTGTTTAGAATCTACTAAAGTACTTTTGTATCCACGGGGTAAATACCTAGCTCTGCAATTTTGGAATCGTAGGGTAGCTCTATTTTTAACTTCTTTTTTAAAAATTTTTTTATGATAGTCACAAAGAGAGAGGCAGAGACACAGGCAGAGGGAGAAGCAGGCTCCATGCACTGGGAGCCCGAAGTGGGATTCCATCTCGGGTCTCCAGGATCGCGCCCAGGGCCAAAGACAGGCACCAAACCACTGCACCACCCAGGGATCCCCTTTTTTTTAACTTCTCGAGGACCATCCACACTGTTTTCCACAGTGGCTACATCTTTTTGCATGCCCACCAGGAGTGTAAGGGTGCTACCCCTTCTCCATAGCCTCACCAACACCTGTTGTTTCTTGTGTTGTTAATATTCGCCATTATGACGGTTGTCAGGTGACATATAATTGTGGCTTTGGTTTGCATTTCCCTGATGATGGGTGACGCTTAGTGTCTTTCCGTGTGTCTGGTGGCCATCTGGCTGTCTTGTCAGAGACAAAGTCCATTCATTTTTCTGCCCATCTCCAGTTGCATAATTTGTTTTTAGGATCTTGAGATTTATATTTGCTTTATGTGTTTTGCATACTAACTCTTCACTGGATGTGTTGTTTACCAAGTACTCCTTTCATTTTGTATGTTGCCTTTTAGCTTTGGTTTTTTCCTTCACTTTGTGGAATCTTTTCAATTTGATGAATTCCCAATAGTATTTTTGTTTTTGTTTCCTCACCTCAGAGGCATATCTAGAAAGAAGATCCAGGGATCTCTGGGTGGCACAGCGGTTTAGTGCCTGCCTTTGGCCCAGGGCCCGATCCTGGAGACCTGGGATCGAGTCCCACGTCAGGCTCCCTGCATGGAGCCTGCTTCTGTCTCTGCCTATGTCTCTTTCTCTCTGTGTGTGTGTGACTATCATAAATAAATAAAAATTAAAAAAAATTGTATATATATATATATATATATATATATATATATATATATATAAAGATCCAATGGCCAATGTCAAAGACGTTGCTGCCTATCTTTTCTTCTTTGTATGGTTTCAAGTCTCACATTTAGGTCTTTCATCCATTTTGAATTTATTTTTTATATATATGGTGTAAGAAAGTGGTCCAGTTTCATTCTTCTGCATTTGGCTGCCTGGTTTTCCCAATACCATTTGTTCTTTTCCTGGGGTCAGGGTTAGGGTTTGTTGAAGAGACTGTCTTTGTGCTTTGGATATTCCGTCCTGCCTTGTTGTCGATTAATGGATCATAGAGTTACAGGTTTGTATCTTGTTTCGGATTTCCATTCTGTTCTATTGATCTAAGCATCTCCTGTTGGGAGATCCTTGATTACTGATTCAATTTCTTTGCTGGTTATCTGTCTGTTCAAGTTTCTTATTTCTTCCTTTTTCATTTTTGCTATGTTATATATTTCCAGGAATTGATCTATTTCTTCCAGGTTCTAGGTTGCTGGCATATAATTTTTCATAATGTTCTCTTATAATCGTTTGTATTTCTCTAGTGTTGGTTGTAATATCTCTTTTCTCATTTGAGATTTATTTGGGTCCTTTCATCTTTTATCTTTTTTCTTTTTAAGGATTTATTTATGGATTCATGAGAGACACAGAGAGGCAGAGGTATAGACACAGGGAAATTGAGGCTCCATGCGGGGAGCCTGATGTGGGACTTGATTCCCCCAAGACCCCTGGATGATGACCTGAGCCAAAGCAGATGCTCAACCACTGAGGCACCCAGGTGCCTTGCTGATTCAAATCCTTTGCTAGTTATGGGTCTGTTCACATTTTTTATTTCTTCCTATTTCAGTTTTGCTCGTTTGCACATTTCTAGGCATTTGTCCATTTCCTCCAGGTCTCCCAGTATGTTAGCGTATAATCTTTCATAGTATTCCCTTATAATTGTCTTATTTTTCTGGTGTTGATTTGATCTCTCTTCTCTCATTTGTGATTTTATTTATTTAGGTCTTTTCTCTTTTCTCGTTGATAAGGCTGGCTAGGGCTTGATCCATTTTCTTAATTATTTTGAAGAACCATCTCTTTGTTTCGTTATTCCATTCTACTGCTTTGTTGTTTATGTATTGTTTATTTGTGCTCTCATCTTTATTTTCCCCCTCTTCTATAGGCTTTAGGCTTTGTTTACTAATCATTTTCCAGCTTCTTAAGGTGTAGGGTTAGGCTGTGTATTGGAGACTTCTTGTTTCTTGAGGTAGGCCTGTATTGCTATGTACTTCCCTCGTACGACTGCCTTTGCTACATCCCAGAGGTTTGGAGAAACATGTTTTCATTTTCATTTGTTTTAAATTTCCTCTTTAATTTCCTGGTTGCTCCATTCATTCTCTAGTAGGATGTTCATAATCTCCACGTATTTTTGGTCTGTCCAAATTTTTTCTTACTGTTGACTTCGAGTTTCATAGCATCGTGGTCCGAAAATGTACAGGGTGTGATATCAACATTCTTGTACCTGTTGTACCTGTTGAGGGCTGATTTGTGGGCCATGATATGACCTGTTCTGGAGAATGTCCCATGTGCAATTGAAAGGAATGTGTATTCTGCTTTAGGAAGAAATGTTCAGACTATATCTGTTGAGTCCCTGTGGTCCAGTGTGTCAAGGCTATTTTCCCTTGTTGATTTTCTGTATAGACGATCGGTCCATTGCCATAAGTGGGTGTTAAAATCCGCTGTCATTGTATTATTATCAGTGAGTTCCTGTACATTTGTTGTTAATTGGTTTCTATATTTAGGTACTGCCATTTTGGCAGCATAAATATATAGTTGTTTGATCTTGATAGAGAGTTTTTTAATTATGAAATAATGCCCTTCTTCATCGCTTGTTACAGTATTTGTTCTTTCTTTTTTGAAATGTAAATATTTTATTTAGTTATTCATGAGAGACACAGAGAGCAGCAGAGGCAGAAACATAGGCAGAAGGAGAGGCAGGCTCCCCAAATGGAGGCCGATGTGGGACTCGGTCCTGGGATCCCCAGGCATACAGGCACGGGGATGATGGGCGGAGGAGGGGCCCCAGAACACGGCCTGCCCCGGCCCCCTTGACAGAGGGAGCACAGACATCTGGGTGGCTTTGCACAGAAACTGGTGACCTGAGGCTTCCTGGCTGTCACTCTGTCCCAGCCCCTCCTGGCCCACGGGGCACAGCCTGAGTCCCAGTAAAGTCTGTCAGGTCCTGAACCTGGCATCCGGCCGCCCCTGGAAGTCACATGGGGAGGTCAGCTGGGTGTGGATGGTGGCGCCCCTGCAGGGGCTGGTGGGGCCTGGGTGGTGCCCCCTCCTCCTCCCTGGGGGTCTCTCCAAGCCCCGTGCAGTGTTCTGGGAGACACAGAAAAGGGCTGGCTGTGCATTTTCGCACCACAACACTTTATTGACTTTCTACAGCAAATGGCCTCAGAGCCGAGGGTGCACGCCTTCCCCTAGGGACGGAGAGCTTTCTGTCCTTTAGGGGAGGGCAAGAATGACACGGGTTGGGGGGGCGGGTGCTGGAGTCCCCCACCTGGGAGCATGTGTGGAATCCAGGGTGGGGGCGTGTGTCCTGAGGTTTCAGCCTGAGAGACGGTTCTGAGGAGAGCAGAGCTGACCTGGACCTGCAGCTCATGGGCTCCTGTGCTGGGTCCCCGCAGGGCAGCTGGACCCCGGCCTCGGGCTCCCAGGTACCCCAGCACCTGGAGCAGCCTGCCTCCTGGTGTGAGTATGGGTGGGGCCCACCAGCCTACCCCTGCTCTCCCCACACTGGGGTGTCCCAGGATCCAAAGGGCGCCCTAGGTCAGCGACCTGGATCGGTGGGGTACGCCCAGGGCCCAAGAGGCCACATCCAGCTGTGAGACGGCTTGCTCAGCCCGGGGCCAGAATCCAGGGCTGGCCAGGGCCATGGGGGGCTGGATCCCATTAGTCTTTGTGTTAGGCCTGGGGGGGGCTCAAATCAACTCAGCCCCCACAGAGCCCGGGGCCAGGTCAGCCCAGGTTCCTATGGGTTAGGGGCTGGTGTCCTGTGCAGGGTGTGCCGCCCTCCAGGAGGGACAGTGGGCGGAGGCAGGACACGGTGGATCCTCTGCACCACTCACCTGCACCCACCCTGTCGGGGGCTCCCTGTCTTTCCAGCTCCCTGCAACCCCTGGGTACTCTATGGGACACCCGGGCTTCTGATGGGATCAGGGTATACAGAGAAACTCGGGGAGGCTGAGCATGTCCCACAGGGGGCATCTGCACCAGGTCGTTGCTAGGGATAAGTGGTGTGGGGGTGGATCCTGTGGGAGCAGGGGTATGATTGTGGTGGAGTGTGGGGGATGGTGTAGGGGGGATGGTGTTGGGGTATAGTGTGGGTGGGGATTGTGTGGGGCTGTGTGGGTGTGAGGGGGATCATTTAGGTGGGATGCCTTTGGGGATGATGATGTAGGGGGATGGAGTGGGAGTGGGGAATGAGGGGGATGTCGTGGGGGGCCTGCGCACACAGGGTATCTCCTTCCCCTAAGATGCACAAGGAGACATCTACAGTTAAAGGCGACCCCAGTCTGGGGTTTGTTGTGACACCTGCCCCTGGGGCACGGTGTGGTCAGTGCAGGGCCGTGGCTGGACCGGGGGCATTATCTGGGGGTCATCATAATATGCATGCTTTCAAATTGCAAATTGTCTCAAATTAAATGCATAGAATTTAGAAATATATAAAGCACCGAGAGTGGGTGTCACTCTGACCCGTCCAACCCTCATGGGATCGATGTGTATCCTGCTCCAGCCGTGGCCATGCCACCTGGCCCCCAGGTCCGGTTCCTCCCCCCCACATCCTCCACCCCATCCCCTGCTTCTCATGGGGCCGTCCCTCTTTCCCTTTGTTGTCAGCTCCCATGGCAACCACTGGAGGCCCCATCCTAGTGGCCTCCTCATCCCTGAGGCCCAGAGGGGTGGGCACGGTGGTCATCCCAATCACCCTACCATGGAGTGGTGTGTTGTTGGCTGCTGTTGCTCCCCCTGGTGTCAGAGGCCCCGTTTTCCCTACACAGAAGCCCCCGGGGCCCCAAAGCCCCCTGGCCCAGCAGCCTCACCCGACCCCTAGCAGTCCTAATATATGATGTGGCTGCCGAACGTCCTGTTGACGTCCAGGTCTACCTGCGTGATGTCCCTGGAGGAGACCAGGGCCTCCTCCTTCATTTCCTGTGGGAAAACTGGGGAGGAGGAGCAGGCGTCAGGGACAGACCCCGACCTGTCACGAGCTGCCGTGCTGGGCAGGGAGCCCTGTGGTCACCATGGGAGTGTGTCCTGCCAAAACCTCCTTCCTTCCTCTGGGATGCCAGGGATGGGGGGAGTCCCCACCGTGCCCGTGGGACCTTTGTGAGGGCCTGTGCCCAGTTGTTGTGGGCGGGGAGGTGACGGAGTGTCAGCCTGGTTGGGAGGGGATAGGGGTTCAGCCAAGGTGGGAGGGGACATGGGGGTATTGTGCCCAAGATTGCGTATCCGAGAAACCACTAAGGAGCTGACACCGATGCAAACACACAAGGGTTGAATTCCAAACTCGAGTTTGCGTCCCAGTACACCCAACACAGCGGAGCAGGGACTAGGACCCGGAGTTGGGTTTTAGCTTAGTTTTAAGGGCTGGTCTCAGGGACCTCCAGAAGGGCTGGAGCAATTCCTCAAGTTCTGTTTACATTTTGATATGGGGCCTTCAAGGGCATTGAGCTCTGCTCTCATTCTAATAGGGGCTTCCTGCCCTTGGCCTGGGCTCTGTTTTGATTCTATTGTGGGGCTTTCTAGGACATTAAGCTGTAAACTTTTGTTTTTTTCCTGTAACTGAAGTAATGTAAATTTCATCTCTTCTTCACAGGGGCCTGGGATGGCTGGGCGTGTGCGAATGCTGAATTTAAATTGGAATGACCTTAATTTTCTCGGCCTCCATGTGTCCTGTCCCATCCTATCTAGTTCCTTCCCCCTTCCCAAGAGCTCCTAAGAGAGCAATTGCAAATGACCTCAGCGTGGCATCCTGTGTTGGGGGGACAGGCCCAGTGATTGTGATCAGGAAGACCTGGTGTGTGGGTGTCCCAGCTGTGCAGCAGGATTCGATGCTGCTGACTCTTATTCCCTAAGGCTATCTTGACAACTGACTTCGTACATAGAAAAACTCTCCTTTGTCTTTAAAAGATGAGGAGCGGGTCAAAGTGTTTTTTCTCTGCCCATCTGATTGCTCAGATTCCAATGTGAGACGTATTTCCTGTTAATAAGGATAATTTACTATCCGTAGTACTATGGTTAAAATATTCTGACACAAGTAGTTCAGAGGGATGAGGGTTTCTCATCTCTTTCTTCACAGTTCAGTCACTCATTAGAAAATGCATCTTTATGGATTTGGAAAGTACTGAGAGACATTATTACCAATGGTCCTATTATTATGTGAAGGATTCTTCCCTGAGATTCTTCCCCTGTTTCAACTGACACTGAAACACTGTGAACTCTTTTGAAGACAAATGTCAAGGAAATAAATGTTATGCATTGCTAATTTTAAATGCACTTGCAATATGGTGTCTATTGTACTAGAAGTATTTTTATCTGACTTTTGCTATTTATTATCCTTTACTGCTTTTCAGGTTGAGGAGGCATTATACGTATTCATAAGTGTTTTTCTTTCCTTCTGATCTAAAATTCTTACTATGTTTCCATCAAAGGAACTCTTTAAGAATAAGGCAAAGTTAATTCAACTATTCTTAAAATGTCTTCACACTTGGAGCCTGATTCATTTAAGTCAATTTTCAAAATAAATCTTATTTATTAGGAAAAAAACAAAGATTTATAGGGAAATTGAGAAGATACTACAGTGCATTCACATGCACTTGCACTCAATTTCTCCAATTATTGATATCTTATATTAGTACGTTACAAATATTAGCTAATGAATCAATATTAAAATAGTCACAATAACTAAAGACCATACTTTATTCAGATTTCCTTAGTTTTTGCTAAGTTACCATCCCTCATGTCACATTCCATTTGTCCTCCTGTTTTCTTAGGCTCCTCTGGATTGTGACAGTCTTTCAGCCTTTCCTTGTTGTTGTTGAACTGGAACACTTTGAGAAGTAGAGTATTTTGTAAATTTCCCTCAGTTGGGACATGTCTCATTTATCTCATGATTGAACAGTTTTGGTGGATTATATACAGAGATATACTGCCATTTTCATTATATCATATAAAGGATAGATACTATCAACATGATTTGTCAGTCTTGGTATCAATCTGATGATCTTGCTGAGGTAGTGTTTGTCACCTTTCTCCGCAGTAAACTGATCCTTTATTATTATTATATAATTATTATTATTATATTATCAATATTATTTTAAGTTTTTCACATTATATTTTGTAGAAGGAAGTTACTATGTGTATTCCACACATAAGAGTGGGAAGCTATGCTCATGAACTTGACTGGTGGAATGTCTGCAAAAATTGTTTGAAATATTTCTACATGGGAGATTTCTCTTCCTTGTGGGTTTGTTTCTTTTTCAAATGTATTTTTTATTTATTTGAGAGAGAGTGGAGAGAAAAAGCATGAGCGAGAGGGGCAGAGGGAGAGGGAGAAACAGGTTTCCTGCTGAACAGATAGCCTGCCTTGGGACCTGGATCATGATCTGAGCCTAAGGCAGAAACTTAACTAACTGAGCCACACAGGTGCCACTCTACTTTCCTTCCTTCCTTCCTTCCTTCCTTCCTTCCTTCCTTCCTTCTTTCCTTTCCCTTCCTTTCCCTTTCTTTCTTTCTTTCTTTCTTTCTTTCTTTCTTTCTTTCTTTCTTTCTTTCTTTCTTTCTTTGTTTTCTTTCTTCTTCTTTTAATAATAATTTTATTTTTTATTGGTGTTCATGTCGCCAACATACAGAATAACACCCAGTGCTCATCCGTCAAGTGCCCCCCCTCAGTGCCCGTCACCCATTCACCCGCACTCCCTGTCCTCCTCCCCTTCCCAGCATCCCTAGTTACTTTCTCAGAGTTAGGAGTCTTTATGTTCTGTCTCCATTTCTGATATTTCCCACACATTTCTTCTCCATTCCCTTATATTCCTTTTCACTATTATTTATATTAATGCATTGAATGACAACATACGTTTGTCCTTCTCTGATTGACTTACTTCACTCAGCATAATACCCTCCAGTTCCATCCACATTGAAGCAAATGGTGGGTATTTGTCATTTCTAATGGCTGCGTAATATTCCATTGTATACATAAACCACATCTTCTTTATCCATTCATCTTTCGATGGACACCATGGCTCCGTCCACAGTTTCGCTATTGTGGACATTGCTGCTATACACATCAGGGTGCAGGTGTCCCAGCGTTTTATTGCATCTGAATCTTTGAGGTAAATCCCCAACAGTGCAATTGCTGGGTCGTAGGGCAGGTCTATTTTTAACTCTTTGAGGAACCTCCACACAGTTTTCCACAGTGGCTGCACCAGTTCACATTCCCACCAACAGTGTAAGAGTCTTCCCTTTTCTGCGCATCCTCTCCAACATTTGTTGTTTCTTGCCTTGTTAATTATCCCCATTCAGTGGTGTGAGGTGGTTCTCATTGTGGTTTTGATTTGTATTTCCCTGATGGCAAGTAATGCAGAGCATTTTTCCATGTTCATGTTGGCCATGTCAATGTCTTCCTCTGTGAGATTTCTCTTCATGTCTTTTGCCCATTTCATGATTGCATTGCTTGTCTCTTGGTGTTCATTTTAAGATGTTCTTTATAGATCTTTGAAACTAGCCCTTTATCTGATACGTCATTTGCAAATATCTTCTCCCATTCTGTAGGTTGTCTTTTAGTTTGGTTGACTGTATCCTTTGCTGTGCAAAAGCTTCTTATCTTGATGAAATCACAATAGTTCATTTTTGCTTTTGTTTCTTTTGCCTTCGTGGATGTATCTTGCAAGAAGTTACTGTGGCCAAGTTCAAAAAGGATGTTGCCTCTGATCTCCTCTAGGATTTTGATGGACTCTTGTCTCACATTTAGATCTTTCATCCATTTTGAGTTTATCTTTGTTTATGGTGAAAGAGAGTAGTCTAGTTTCATTCTTCTGCATGTGGATGTCCATTATCCCTGCACCATGTATTGAAGAGACTGTCTTTCTTCCAATGGATAGTCTTTACCCCTTTATCGAATATTAGTTGACCATAAAGTTCAGGGTCCAATCCTGGGGTCTCTTTTCTGTTCCACTCATCTATTTGTCTGTTTTTGTGCTAGTACCACACTGTCTTGAACCACAGCTTTGTAGTACACCCTGAAATCTGGCATTGTGATGCCCCCAGATATGGTTGTCGTTTTTTAAAATTCCCCTGGCTATTCAGGGTCTTTTCTGATTCCACACAAGTCTTTTTTTTATGATAGTCACACAGAGAGAGGAGAGAGAGAGAGAGAGAGAGAGAGAGGCAGGGACACAAGCAAAGCGAGAAGAAGGCTCCATGTACCGGGAGCCTGACATGGGATTTCGAACCCAGGTCTCCAGGATCGTGCCCTGGGCCAAAGGCAGGCGCCAAACCGATGCACCACCCAGGGATCCCGATTCCACACAAATCTTAAAATAATTTGTTCTAAATCTCTGAAGAAAGTCCATGGTATTTTGATAGGGTTTTGCATTTAAACCTGTACATTGCCTTGGTAACATTGACATTTTCACAATGTTAATTCTGCCATTCCATGAGCATGGAATATTTTTCCATCTCTTTGTGTCTTCCTCAATTTCTTTCAGAAGTGTTCTATAGTTTTTAGGGTATAGATCATTTACCTCCTTAGTTAGGGTTATTCCTAGGTATCTTATGCTTTTGGGTGCAATTGTAAATGAGATTGACTCCTTAATTTCTCTTTCTTCAGTCTCATTGTTAGTGTATAGAAATGCCATTGATTTCTGGCAATTGATTTTGTATCCTGCAACGCTACCAAATTCTGTATGAGTTGTAGCAATCTTGGGGTGGAGGCTTTTGGGTTTTCTAGGTACAGTATCATGTCATCGGCGAAGAGGGAGAGTTTGACTTCTTCTTTGCCAATTTGAATGCCCTGAATGTCTTTTTGTTGTCTGATTGCTGAGGCTAGGAATTCCAGTACTATGTTGAATAGCAGTGGTGAGAGTGGACATCCCTGTCTTGTTCCTCATCTTAGGGGAAAGGCTTCCAGTGCTTCCCCATTGAGCATGATATTTGCTGTGGGCTTTTCATAGATGGCTTGTAAGATGTCGAGGAATGTTCCCTCCATCCCTACACTCTGAAGTGTTTTGATCAGGAATGGATGCTCTATTTTGTCAAATACTTTCTCTGCATCTAATGGGAGGATCATATGGTTCTTGGTTTTTCTCTTGCCGATATGATGAATCACATTGATTGTTTTATGAGTGTTGAACCAGCCTTGTGTCCTGGGGATAAGTCCTACTTGGTCATGGTGAATAATTTTCTTAATGTACTGTTGGATCCTATTGGCTAGGATCTTGTTGAGAATTTTTGCATCCATATTCATCAGCGATATTGGTCTGTAATTCTCCTTTTTGGCAGGGTCTTTGTCTGGTTTTGGAATGAAGGTGATGCTGGCTTCATGGAACGAATTTGGTAGTACTTCCATCTTTCTATCTTTCCAAACAGCTTTAGTAGAATAGGTATGAATTCTTCTTTAAACGTTTGATAGAATTCCCCTGGGAAGCCATTTGGCCCTGGACTCTTGTGTCTTGGGAGGTTTTGGATGACTGCTTCAATTTCCTCCCTGGTTATTGGCCCTGTTCATTTTTTCTCTTTCTTTTCTGTTCCATTTTTTGGTAGTTTCTGGCTTTCCAGGAATGCGTCCATTTCTTCTAGAATGCCTAATTTATGGTGTATACCCAATAATATAATAATAATTATAGCCAATAATATAATAATATTATAGCCAATAGTATGTTTTAAAAATCGTTTTATTTCCTTGGTGTTGGTAGTGACCACTCCTTTCTGATTCATGATTTTATTAAATTGAATATTCTCTCTCTTCTTTTTAATAAGGTTGGCTAATGGTTTATCTATCTTATTAATTCGTTCAAAGACCCAACTCCTTGTTCCGTTGATCTGTTCCACAGTTCTTCTGGTCTTGATTTCCTTGTGTTCTGCTCGAATGTTAATTAACTCTATTCTTCTGTTGGGTGTAGGATCTATCTGCTGTATTTTCTCTAGCTCCTTTATGTGTAATGTTAGCTTTTCTTTTTGAGTAGTTTCCCCTTTTTGAATGGATGCTTGTATTGTGATGTATTTCCACCTTAAGGCTGCTTTTGCTGATCCCAAAGATTTTGAATGCTTGTATGTTCATTCTCATTAGTTTCCATGAATCTTTTTAATTCTTCCTTAATTTCCTGGTTGACCCTTTCGTCTTTTAGCAGGATGATCCTTCACCTCGACATGTTTGAGGTCCTTCCAAACTTCTTGTTGTGATTTAGTTCTAATTTGAAGGCATTATGGACTGAGAATATGCAGGGGATGATCCCAATCCTTTGTTATCAGTTCAGACCCTATTTGTGACCCAGTATGTGGTCTATTCTGGAGAAAGTTCCATGTGCACCTGAGAAGAATGTGTATTCAGTTGAGTTTGGATGTAAAGTTCTGTAGATATCTGTGAAATCCATCTGGTCCAGTGTATCATTTAAAGCTCTCGTTTCTTTGGAGATGTTGTGCTTAGAAGACCTATCGAGGGTAGAAAGAGCTAGATTGAAGTCACCAAGTATAAGATAATTATTATCTAAGTATTTCTTCACTTTCGTTATTAATTGGTTTAAATATTTGGCAGCTCCCGCATTCGGGGCCTATATTGAGGATTGTTAAGTCCTCTTGTGGGATAGATCCCTTAAGTATGACTTAGTGTCCCTCTTCAACTCTCACTACACTCTTTGGGTTAAATTTTAGTTTATCTGATATAAGGATGGCTACCCCTGCTTTCTTTTGAGCACCATTTAAATGGTAAATGGTTCTCCAACATTTTATTTTCAGATTGTAGGTGTCCTTCTGTCTAAAATGAGTCTCTTGTAGACAGCAAATAGGTGGGTCCTGCTTTCTTATCCAGTCTGAAACCCTGCGCCTTTTGATGGGGTCATTAAGCCTGTTCACGTTCAGAGGTACTATCGACAGATATGAGTTTAGTGTCATCATGATATCTCTTCAATCCTTGTTTTTGTGGATTGTTCCACTGAATTTCTTCTTAAAGGGGAATTTTAAGAGTCCCCGTTAAAATTTCTTGCAGAGCTGGTTTGGAGGTCACATATTCTTTCAGTTCCTGCCTGTCTTGGAAGCTCTTTATCTATCCTTCCATTTTGAATGAGAGCCTTGCTGGATAAAGTATTCTTGGTTGCTTGTTCTTCTCATTTAGGACCCTGAATATATCCTGCCAGCCCTTTCTGGGCTTCCAAGTCTCTGTGGAGAGGTCTTCTGTTATCCTAATGCTCCTCCCCATAAAGGTCAGGGATTTCTCTTCTCTTACTGCTTTAAGCATCTTCTCTATATGTTTGGAATTTGCAAGCTTCACTATTAAATGTCGAGGTGTTGGACGGTTTTTATTGATTTTAGGGGGGGATCTCTCTATTTCCTGGATCTGAATGCCTGTTTCCCTTCCCAGATTAGGAAAGTTTTCAGCTAGGATTTGTTCAAATACTTATTCTGGCCCTCTGCCCCTTTCGGCACCCTGGGAACCCAAATTACACGTTGCTTTTTCTTCCTCAGGCTGTCGTTTATTTCCCTTAATCTGTCTTCCTGGTGTTTTAGTTGTCTGTCTCTTTTTTCCTCAGTTTCCCTCTTTCAATCAACTTGTCTTCTATGTCACTCCCTCGTTCTTCCACCTCCTTAACCGTCGTCGTTAGGACTTCTAGTTTATATTGCATCTCATTCAATTGATTTTTAATTTTGGCCTGATTGGATCTAAATTCTGCAGCCATGAAGTCTCGTGAGTCCTTTATGCTTTTTTCTAGAGCCACCAGTAGCTGTATAATAGTGCTTCTGAATTGGCTTTCTGACATTGAATTGTAATCCAGATTTTGTAACTCTGTGGGAGAGAGGCCTGTTTCTGATTCTTTCTTTGAGGTACGGTTTTCCTTCTAGTCATTTTGCTGAATGCAGAGTGGCCAAAAACAAATTGTATTGGGAAAAGGAGAAAAAGAGAGGAGAGAAAGAAGGAAAGAAAAGAGAAAAATGAAAAATAATAAAGGAAGAAAGAAGGAGAAAAGAGAACAAAAAGAAAGAAAAAGAAGGAAAGGGGGGAAAAGGGTGGGGAAGCAAACAGAAATGAAAAAAAACATGGGGGAGTATCTTCTGATTCTATATACTTTAAGTCCCTTGACTTCCCCTGGAAATTATCCGTCTAGCTGGTCTTCTGGGAGAGGGGCCTGTTGTGCTGATTTTCAGGTGTTAGCACTTGGGGGAGCTGCTCTGTCCCCTGCCTGATGCAGGTCTCAGTGCGGGTAGTTTAACCCTTGAGGCCCCAGGAGGAACAACCCCAGTGGCACCGGCCAGCTCTGGAAACCTGTATTCAGCCCCCGCAGTAACTTGGGAGCAGTCCATCTGCAGGGCCTGGAGGCTCTGGGGCAGGGCCGCTGATCTGCTCAGCTCTGGGCAGGAGCGTCCTTGCTGTCCTGGGCCATCCGGGCCTCTTCCTGTCTTGGGGGAGGCTGAATCCTGGGCTGTGTCCCGGCACCCTGTGCTCCAGGCCTGCCCTGTTGGATTCTCACTCCCGGCCGCATAGCCGCCTCACTGCGGAGCCACCACCCAAGCCCCTCCGAGTTGCTCCCAGAGCCCCGCAGCCCCCGCCACACGGAGCCTCTTCCTCTGCAGGAGGCACCGCCACCAAGCTGCTCCTGGGGCCATGCAAACCCCTTCCGCACAGAGCCACCACCCAAGCCCCTCAGAGCTGGTCCGGGGTCAATGCATGTGCCCTGCATCCCTTAGGGAGCTCGGTGCACTCTTCTGGGAGTGCTGTCTCTGTTAGTGTCCCAGGGAGCCCGAGGGCATCTCTGCTTTCCTGGGGTCCTTCTCTGACTCCTTGAAGGCGCCATTCCACCCTGGAAGATTACTGCAGCTCCTCCTTCTCCCAGGACAGAGCTCTTCTGTCCTGTGGGCACTCACCCCGGCCTTAGCCCGGCTCCTTGCAGGGCCCCTCACCCTTGGATGTCTTTTGTTCTTTATTTATTTTTCCCATCTTCCTACCTTGATAGAATCACGAACTTTTCTCACTGTAGCATTCGATCTCGTTTCTGTTTAAATCTCAGGCCGAATTCGTAGATTTTCAGGATGATTTGAAGGTTATCTAGGTAATTTCGTGGGGACAGGTGATTTGGGGACACTACACTTCCGCAATCTTGCCCCTCCTCCTCTATGTTGCCTTTTAGCTTTGGTTGTTTCCTTCACTTTGCAGAAGCTTTTCAATTTGATGAAGTCCCAATAGTAATTTTGTTTTGTTTCCTGCACCTCAGAGGCATATCTAGAAAGAACATCCATTTTTATCCGACAACATGGTGGCAGTGAGTGGTCTGTGCAGGGTCTGGGGATGGGCTCTGGCGCTGATTATCAGGTGCAGGTAGATGCACCTGCGGGGTCAGAGGCGGGGTGGGCCTTCTAAGCAGCTCTGGCCTCCAGTGGTTGGTGCAGTGTTGCTCCCTGAGACCCCCCTAATGGGCGGGATGCGGGTGGGGTCTCTGGGTCCTCTGGCTCTGGGGCTGAGCATCTGGTCCCCCAGTCTGCATGGGCCTCCACAGAAGAGCCCCCAAGCCCCCGGGTCTCGCTGATTCTCTCAGAAACCTGCGTTTACTCTACCTGTGTCCGAGCTTCTTTTGGTTTTGTTTTATATCTCAGAGTGTTGTGCCCAGACTGCGAATCCAAGAAACCACGGAGAGCCGACACTGCCTTCAAACAACACGTGCGTTTATTACAAGCTCGGAGCTTGTGTCCCAAGTATCCACAACAGAGTGGAGAAGGGACATGGATCCCGAGGCAGGGTTTTAGAACTTAGTTTTAAGTGCTGGTCTCAGAGAGCCCTCAGAAGGGCTGGAGCAATTCCTCAAGTTCTGTTTACACTTTTGATATGGGACATTCAATGGGCCTGGAACTCCTGTTCTCATTCTACTAGAGGGCTTTCCTGTCCTTGGCCTGGGCTCAGTTTGATCTATGTGGGGCTTTCTAGGTCATTAAGCTGTAAACTTTTGTTTTTTTCCTGTAATGAAGTAATGATAATCTTCACAGGGACCTGGGATGGGTGGACTTGGGCTAACACTGAATTTAAATTGGAATGGCCTTAATTTTCTTGGCATCCATGCTTCCCGTTCCATCCTAACTATCTCCTTCCCCCTTCCCCAGAGCTCCTAAGAGAGCAATTGCAAATGACCTCAGCATGGCAGCGTCTGTGGGGGACAGGCCCAGGGATTGGGATCAGGAAGACCTGGGGCACGGGACTTCCAGCTGCGCAGCGGGATTCCATGCTGTCAGACTCTTATTCCCTAAGGCTATCTTGACAACTGACCTTTTGTACATAGAGAAGCTCCCTTTGTCTTTAAAAGATTTGAAGAGTCGAGTCAAGCAATTTTTTCCTCTGCCCATCTGATGCTCAGATTCCAATCTGAGACCTTATTTCCTGTTAATAAGGATAATTTACTATCCGTGGGTACTAATGTTTAAAATATTCTGACACAAGTAATTCAGAGGATGAGGGTTTCTCATCTCTTTCTTCACAGCTCAGTCACTCATCAGGAAATGCATCTGGAATGGATTTGGAATGAACTGAGAGACATTATTACCAATGGTAATAATTATTACCAATAATACTATTATTATGTGAAGGATTCTTCCCTGAGATTCTTCCCCTGTTTCACTGACACTGAAACACTGTGAACTCTTGGAAGACAATGTCAAGGAATAAATGTTATGCGCTGCTAATTTAAATGCCCTTGCAATATGGTGTCTACTATACTAGAAGTATTTTTATCTGATTTTTGCTATTATCCGCTCCTGCTTTTCAGGTTGAGGAGGCATTGTACGTGTTTTTCTTTCCTTCTGATCTAAAACTTCTTACTTTGTTCCATCAAAGGAACTCTTTAAGAATAATGCAAAGTTAATTCAACTATTCTTAAAATGTCTTCACATTGGAGCCTCATTTCATTTAAGTCAATTTTCAATATTAAATCTTATTTCTTAGAAAGAAAAGCAAAGCTTCATATGGAAATTGAGAAGATAGTACAGAGAATTCTCATGCACTTGCACTCAATTTCTCCAATTATTGATATCTTATATCAGTACGGTACAAATATTAGCTAATGAATCAATATTAAAATATTCGCAATAACCAAAGACCATACTTTATTCAGATTTCCTTAGTTTTGCTAAGTCACCATCCCTTATATCACACTCCATTTGTCCTCATGTTTTCTTAGGCTCCTCTGGATTGTGACAGTCTTTCAGCCTTTCCTTGCTGTTGGTGAACTGGAAAACTTGAGAAGTAGAGTATTTTGTAGAATTTCCCTCAGTTGGGACATGTCTGTTGTTTATCTCATGATTGAACTGTTTTGGTGGATTCTATACAGAGATATACTGCCATTTTGTTATATCATATAAAGGATAGATACTATCAACATGATTTATCATTCTTGGTATAGATCTGATCATCTTGCTGAGGTAGTGTTAGGTTTCTCCGTAGTAAAGTCCTTCTTTATTTTTATTAATATTATTATTATTATTATTATATTATCAATTATTAAGTTTTTCATAATATATTTTGTAGAATGGAAGTTACTATGTGTATTCCACACATAAGAGTGGGAAGCTATGCTCATGAAATTGAGTGTGGAATGTCCTGCACATAACCTTTCTTGTTTTTAAGGCTTCCACTTGGGACTGGTCATCTCAGTTATAAGCATTTTTAACGTTGGCCTGACTAGATTTTACTTCTTTTATTTCTACAGTAAGGGATTCTCTAGTTTTTCTGTTGTGCTCTTTTTCCAGCCCAGATGCTATCTTTATATCATTGTTTATTTTTTTTTATTTTTTTAAATTTTTATTTATTTATGATAGTCACGCCACAGAGAAGAGAGAGAGGCAGAGACACAGGCAGAGGGAGAAAGCAGGCTCCATGCACCGGGAGCCCCGACGTGGGATTCGATCCCGGGTCTCCAGGATCGCGCCCTGGGCCAAAGGCAGCTCCAAACCGCTGCACCACCCAGGGATCCCCTATAATCATTGTTTTAAACTGTAGTTAGACATCATATAATTTGTATTGATGGACTTCCTGGCTGTGAGTACTACCTCATGTTTTTTTATGGAGGTGAATTTCTCCATCTCATTATTGTTTCCAGAATAGAAAGTAGGAAGAAGGAAGAAAAAAGAAAAAACCAAGAAAAAACAATAAACACTGCCTCCCCCCCAAAAAAATCAACCAGATTATTTTGGCCTGGTTGTTAAAAGATTCTAAATCCCAAAATAAGAAACAAATTAAAGTACCATGAAACTAAAAATAAGAAATATATAAGGTACATACATAAAAATTAAAATAAGGCAATTTATAAAATAGAATCAAAGAAACTAAATGAAAATAAAGCACAAAGTACAAAGGAAGCTAGACCCTACTTTCCAGGCAGAGCTGAATCTCTGTAGCCTCCGTGGTCCGACACCTTGGTGTCAGGGAGTGGTCTGTGCGGGGTCTGAGGATTGGCCATGGCAGTGATGTCAGGTGCACATCTGACTGCTGTGTCAGAGGCGGGTTGGGTTTCAGCCCTCTGGCCTCCAGTGGGCAGTGCTGTGCTGCTCCCTGAGACTTGGCGCTGATGGGCGGGATGCCGGTGGGGACGCTATGTCCTCTGGCTCTGGGGCTGAGCATTCCACCCCCCAGTCTGCAGGCCCTCCACAGAAGGGCACCCAAGCCACCGGGTCTCCGCCGCTTCTCTCGGAACCCTGCTTTCACTCTGCCCGCATCCGAGCTCCTTTTGGTTTTGTTTTTTTATCTCAGACTGTTGTGCCCAAGATTGCGAATCTGAGAAACCACCAAGAAGCCGATTCCGATGCAAACACACGAGGGATTATTTACAAGCTCGATCTTGTGTCGAAGTATACCCAACACCGCGGACAGAGACTTGGTCCCCGAGGAGGGTTTTAGCTTAGTTTTAAGGGCTGGACTCGGGGACCTCCAGAAGGGCTAGAACAATTCCTCAAGTTCTGTTTACATTTTGATATGGGGCCTTCGAGGGCATTGAGCTCTGTTCTCATTCTAATAGGGGCTTCCTGCCCTTGGCTTGGGCTCAGTTTTGATTCAATTGTGGGGCTTTCTAGGACATTAAGCTGTAAACAGCAAAGGTTCCACACCTGTAAGGGGGACGTCACACTGTCTCTATATGCTGAAGACGCGGTACTAGAAACAGGAAACCCGAGAGCCTCCACCAAAACCTGTTAGAACTAAGGAGTGAGTTCAGTAAAGTCACGGGACACAAACTGACCCTACAGAGCAGAGTAGCCTTGCTGTGTCCCGACAATGAGCACTCAGGAAGGAAAGGAAGGACATGAAGGCCTTCTCAGGAGCATCAAGGAGAATAAATAATGAGACTGAACCAAAGGAGCACAAGACTTGTGCTCTGAGCCAAACCAGGCTCTGGGAGGCTGTCCTGGTCTTGTGGGGTGGGACCCTCATCTTGTGAAAATGTCCGCAGTTCCTGAAGCTACCCTCAGTTTCAATGTCATTCCTATCAAAATCATGGTGGCAGATCTTAGAAATAGGAAAAAACCACCCATAACCTCCATCCCCCCCCCCCCAACAAATGCCCCAAACAGCAAATCAGTATTGGAGAAGCATGACATAGTCGGACCCAGCACTTTCTATTTCAAATGATATCACAGAGACACAGGATAAAGCAGCGTGGTTCTCGGGCCCCCGCCTGCTCCATCAGTTAAGCATCCGACTCCTGACCTCACCTCTGGTCCTGATCTCAGGGGTCTTGAGTTCTAGCCCTGGGCTGGGACATGGACAAGGCGTGGAGCCTACTTAGACAAACCAGACCCACGGAGGGTGGTCCCGGCATAAGCTGAAGGAGCAAAACAGAGAGTCCAGAAGGAAATGTGCTCTGATACAACTGATTTTTTTAACTTAATTTAATTTAAACCCAATTAATAAACGTATAGTGTATTATACTTTCAGAGGAAGAATTCAGGGATTCACCAGTTGGAGATAACAGCAGTGCCCGTGACATCACGTGCCCTCCTTCATGCCAGTCCCCTGTTATCCCCCCCCTTCCAGAGACCCTCAGTTCCATTCCTATCATTAAGAGACTGTATTTCCTGCATCTGTTTTCATCTTATTTGTTTTTCTTTCCCTTCACAGTAGTTCATCTGCTTTGCTTCTATAATTCCATCTATGAATGACAACACACGGTCCTTCTCTTTCCCGACTGACTTACTTCACTTAGCATGATCCCTTCAGTTCTATCCACATCATTGCAAATGGAAAGATTTCCTTCTCTTTGATAGCTGAGTACCTTTTCTCTCTCTATGACCATCATCTATCTCCCATCCTCTTTATCCATCATCTGCCTCAGGGCACCGAGGTCCTCCCACAGTGTGGCTACTGTGGACCCGGCTGCTGTGGACATTGGGGTGCAGGTGTCCCAAGTCTCACTGCATCTGTATCCTCGGAATGAGCTCCAGGCCGTTCAACTGCTGGTCACAGGTCAGCTCTATTTGTAACTTCCTGAGGGGCCTGCACACTGTTTCCAGGGCGGCTGCACCAACCTGCGGTCCCGCCCACAGTGGAAGAGGGGTGAGTGAGATTTGCAGGAAGTGGTTAAAGTCTGGTCCACATTTCATTTTCATCCTCTGGACTCCAATACCTTGTCCTTAAGTATTTCTGGGGAACACGGGTGTTGGGATCCTATTCAGTGAGATGTTTCTGAAGCTAACAGCCCCAGCTGGAGCCTGAAAGGAGGCAGGTGGGGCCTATGGAGCACCCGCTGCCTCCTGCACAGACTCCTGCAGCGCCTGAGCGTCCCACAGGGAGCGCCCAAGACCAGGACCTTCCCAAGGGGCATGCATGCGCAGTAGACCTCCTCTGCCTGCACTAACAGGAGCCAGCCTGTGCTGGGGAGGCCTGAGGATGACGTGGGGACGTGTCTATGCTGATGAGCTGCAGCCTCCTCAGGACCCGTGGGGAGTCTTCAGGGGGAAATTGGGCCGCGTTCATGCTGACCGGAGCCCCGGTCTCCTCAGGATGCGCTGTGAGGCTTTTGGAAAATGTGGGCCCGCATCCACCCTGACATGAGCCCCTGGGCCGCCTCAGGACCTGCGGGGAGGCTTCAGGAAGATGTGGGCCCTCATCCACGCTGACCGGAGCCCTGAGCCACCTCAGGACCTGCGTCGAGGCTTCAGGAAATTGTGCGCCCGCATCCATGCTGACAGGAGCCCATGAGCAGCCTCAGGACCTTCAGGGAGGTTTCAGGAAGATATGGGCCCCCATCCACGCTGACAGGAGCCCCTGAGCCATCTCAGGACCTGAGAGGAGGCTTCAGGAAGATGTGGCGCCGCGTCCACTCTGGCAGGAGCTCCCGGGCCCCTCAGGACATAAGTTGAGGCTTCTGGAAGCGGGAGCCGCATTCATGGTTACAGGAGCCCCGGCCTCCTCAGAACCCTCGGTGATGCTTCGGGAGGACTTGGGGCCACATGGACACAACAGGACGCTGACTTCCTCAGGACCCCCGGTGTAGACTTTCGGAAATATGGGGATGCGTCCATGCGGACAGAAGACCCCAGCCTTGTAAGGGCCTGTGATGAGGCCTAAGAAAGATGTGGATGCCGAATCCACACTGACAGGATTCTCTGGCCTCCTCAGGATGCACTGTGAAGGATTGGGATGATTTGCAGCCACGTCCATGCTGACAGGAGCCCCCAGCCTCCTCAGATCTTATGGTGAGGCTGAGGAAAATGTGGGGCCACGTCAAGACAGATAGGACCCCCGTCCTCCTCAGGACCTGCACTTTGGCTTCGGGACACATGGGGCTGCGTCTAGGCTGACAGGAACCCACAGCCTCCTTAGGACCCACGGTGAGTTTTCAGGGGACACGGGGCCATGTCCAGGCTGACAGGAGCCCCCGGCCTCCTGAGAACCTGCTGTGAGGCTTCCAGAAGATGTGAGGCATACTCCACGGTGACAGGAGACCCGGTGTCCTCAGGACCCGCTGACTATGACTCTGGAACACGTGGGGCCACGTCCGCACTCACAGGAGCCCAGATTCCTCAGGAATCCCTGGAGGACTCTGGAGGCGCCTTTGGGGGCCACGTCCATGTCAGAAGGGACTCCTCAGAAACATAGAGTAAGTGAATGGGTAGAATGAATGGTAGGGTCAGGGGAGGGGATGCAGTTGGTGGTTAGGCTTATGTTAGATGTTAGGGGTTAGTGATTATGCTTATGGTTACGGATTAGAGGTTAGTGTGAGGGATAAGTGTAATGGTCAGTGGTTAGGAGTTAGGATGGGGGTTTGGGTTAGGGACAGGAGTTAGAGTTAGGGTTAGGGTTATACTTTAGGATTTAGGGCAGGAGGTTAGGAGTTGGGGTTTGGATTATGGTTAGAGTTAGGGTTGGGCTAGGTTTGCAGTTAGGGTTAGGGGTTAGGATGTGGGTTAGGGTTAGGGTTAGGGGTTAGAGTTAAAGTTAGGGCTAGGTTTAGGGTTAGGGCGAGGGTTAGGTTTAGTGTTTGGTTAGGGTTTAGGGTTAGGGTCAGGTCAGGGTCAGGGTACGGTTTTGGAAAAGGGTAAGAGAGAGTTAGGCAGTGGGTTAGGGATTAGTTTTACGGTACGGGTTAGGGTACAGATTGGGGTATGAGATAGGATTAGTATTAGAGGGTTAGATTTAGGATAGAGGTTAGGGTTAGGAATAGGATTGGCGTACATTAAGATAAGGTTATTGTTAGAGGTTAGCGTTAGGGTTAGATTTAAGGTAAGGGTCAGGGTTAAGGGTTTAGAATAGGTTTAAGAGTTAGGGTGAGGGTTGGCAGGAAGGTTCAGTGAATGTGTTTCGGTCTTGGGGTTTGTGTTTGGTTTTTGATTAGTGATAGTTCTTGTTGAGGGTTAGGTTAACATTAGGCTTAAGTGGAGGGTTAGTTATGTCTTTGTATGGTTAGAGTTTGTTTCTTGTCATGTGCCTGCACTAGGACTCCTAGCATCTTGGGCAGTTTAGTTTTATGCACTCTATTTAGGTTTTGGGTTCAAAGATAGCCTGACTCCACCAAGTCAGTGGCCTCCCCAGAGAATCAGTATCCAGGCTTCTGCTGGGGTCAGAATAGGTATGGCAGGCTTCTCCTGAGCTGAGCTAAGGAGGGGATTTGTGGCTCTAAAGACTCTCTGTTTGGATTATCAGTTGCATTTCTGATTTTATCTCTTCTGCGCACATGCTTCCTGTATACTACCAATTATTATTTTAAAGTTTTACTTGAATTCCTCTTTGTAAACTCAGTATGATATAGTTTCAGATTTACCGCATAGTGATTCAACCCTTGAATACAACACCTGGTACTGGTCAGAGTTGACCTCCATTGTCCCCATTCCCTGATTCCCCATCCCCCCCCACTTTCCTCTGGTATTTATTAGTTTATTCTCTGTGGTTAAGAGTGTGTTTCTTGGTTTGCATCTCTCATCCCCGCCTTCGCCCCTTTGCCAGTTTGTTTGGTTTCTTAAAATTCACATGTGAATGCAATTGTATGGTATTTGGTATCTTACTCTGACTGACTGAGTTCATTTAGCATAAGTCCATTCCACTTCTCCCACATCATTGTAAATGGCTTCATTTCATCCCTTCTGATGACCGAGTGATGTCGCAGTGTGTATATTTACCACATTGTCTCTGCCCATTCATCTGTCTATGGACATCTGGGCTGTATATACAGTTTCGCTGTTGTTGATAATGCTGCTACCAACACTGGGCTACGTGTTCCCCTTCGAATCTACTAAATTACTTTTGTATCCTCGGGGTAAATACCTAACTGTGCAATATTGGAATCGTAGGGTAGCTCTATTTTTAACTTTTAATTTTTTTTATGATAGTCACAGAGAGAGAGGCAGAGACACAGGCAGAGGGAGAAGCAGGCTACATGCACCGGGAGCCCGAAGTGGGATTCGATTCCGGGTCTCCAGGATCATGTCCTGGGCCAAAGGCAGGCGCCAAACCACTGCGCCACCCAGGGATCGCCTATTTTTAACTTCTCGAGGACCCTCCAGACTGTTTTGCACAGTGGCTGCACCTTTATTTATGTATTCATGAGAGACACAGAGGCAGAGGTATAGGCAGAGGGAAAATGAGGCTCCATGCGGGAAGCCTGATGTGGGACGTTATCCCCCATGACCCCGAGATCATGACCTGAGCCAAAGCAGATGCTCCACCCCTGAGGAACCCAGGTGCCTTGCTGATTCAATTTCTTTGCTCGTTATGGGTCTGTTCATATTTTCTATTTCTTCCTATTTCAGTTTTGCTCGTTTGCACATTTCTAGGGATTTGTCCATTTCTTCCAGGTCTCCCAGTTTGTTAGCATATAATCTTGCATAGTATTCCCTTATAATTGTCTTATTTTTCTGGTGTTGATTGTGATCTCTCCTCTCATTTGTGATTTTATTTATTTAGTTTTTCTCTTTTCTCGTTGATAAGCCTGGCTAGGGCTTGATCCATTTTATTAATTATTATGAAGAACCAGCTCTTAGTTTCGTTATTCCATTCTACTGTTTGTTTTTTCTGCATTCTTTATTTCTGCTCTCATCTTTATTTTTCCCTTCTTCTTAGGCTTTAGGCTTTGTTTGCTATTCCTTTTCCAGCTCCTTTAGGTGTAGGGTTTGGTTGTGTATTGGAGACTTCTTGTTTCCTGACGTAGGCCTGTATTGCTATGTACTTCCCTCTTAGGATTGCCTTTCTACATCCCAGAGGTTTGGAGAAACATGTTTTCATTTTCATTTGTTTTAAATTTCCTCTTTAATTTCCTGATTGCTCCATTCATTCTCTAGTAGGATGTTCATAATCTCCACGTATTTTTGGTCTGTCCAATTTTTTTTCTTATTGTCGACTTCGAGTTTCATAGCGTCATGGTCCGAAAATGTACAGGGTGTGATATCAACCTTCTTCTACCTGTTGTACCTGTTGAGGGCTGATTTGTGGCCCATGATATGATCTGTTCTGGAGAATGTCCCATGTGCACTTGAAAGGACTGTGTATTCTGCTTTAGTTTGAAATTTTCAGGCTGCATCTGTTGAGTCCCAGTGGTCCAGTGTGTCAAAGCTATTGTTCCCCTGTTGATTTTCTGCATAGACGATCGGTCCATTGCCATAAGTGGGTGGGTGTTAAAATCTCCTGTCATTGTATTATTATCAGTGAGTTCCTGTACATTTGTTGTTAAATGGTTTCTATATTTAGGTACTCCCATGTTGGCAGCATAAATATTTAGTTATTTGAACTTTTTTAAAATAAATTCATTTTTATTGGTGTTCAATTTACCAACAAACAGAATAACACCCAGTGCTCATCCTGGCAAGTGCCCCCCTCAGTGCCTGTCACCCATTCACTCGCACCCCCTGCCCTCCTCCCCTTCCAGCTCCCTAGTTCCTTTTCAGAGTTAGGAGTCTTTATATTCTGTCTCCCTTTCTGATATTTCCCACACATTTATTCTCTATTCCCTTATATTCCCTTTCACTTATTTATATTAACCAATTGAATGAGAACATACATTTGTCCTTCTCTGATTGACTTACTTCACTCAGCATAATACCCTCCAGTTCCATCCACGTTGAAGCAAATGATGGGTATTTGTCGTTTTAATGGCTGTGTAATATTCCATTGTATACATAAACCACATCTTCTTTATCCATACATCTTTGAATGGACACCATGTCTCCATCCACAGTTTCCCTATTGTGAACATTCCTGCTAAAAACATCGGGGTGCAGGTGTCCCAGCGTTTCATTGCATCTGAATATTTGGGGTAAATCCCCAACAGTGCAATTGAAGGGTTGTAGGGCAGGTCTATTTTTAACTCTTTGAGGAACCTCCACACAGTTTTCCAGAGTGGCTGCACCAGTTCACATTCCTACCAAAAGTGTAAGAGGGTTTCATTTTCTCCACATCCTCTCCAACATTTGTGGTTTCCTGCCTTGTTAATTTTCCCCATCCTCACCGGTGTGAGGTGGTATCTCATTGTAGTTTTGATTTGTATATCCTGAGGCACGTGATGCAGAGCATTTTATCATGTGCATGTTGGCCATATCTATGTCTTCGTCTGTGAGATTTCTGTTCATGTGTTTTGCCCATTTCATGATTGGATTGTTTGTTTCTTTGGTGTTGAGTTTAAGAAGTTCTTTATAGATCTTGGAAACTAGCCCTTTATTGGATACGTCATTTGCAAATATCTTCTCCCATTCTGTAGGTTGTCTTTTAGTTTTGTTGACTGTATTCTTTGCTGTCAAAATCTTCTTATCTTGATGAAGCCACAATAGTTCAGTTTTGCTTTTGTTTCTTTTGCCTTCGTGGATGAATCTTGCAAGAATTTATTGTGGCTGAGTTCAAAAAGCGTGTTGCCTGTGTTCTCCTCTAGGATTTTGATGGACTCCTGTCTCACATTTAGATATTTCATCCATTTTGAGTTTATCTTTGTGTATGGTGAAAGAGACTGGTGTGGTTTTATTCTTCTGCATGTGGATGTCCAATTTTCCCACCACCATCTATTGAAGAGACTGTCTTTCTTCCAGTGGATAGTCTTTCCCCCTTTATCAAATATTAGTTGACCATAAAGTTCTGGGTTCTCTATTCTGTTCCATTGATCACTGTGTCTGTTTTTGTGCCAGTACCACACTGTCTTGATAACCACAGCTTTGTAGTACAACCTGAAATCTGGCATTGTGATGCCCCCAGATATGGTTGTCTTTTTTAAAATTCCCCTGGCTTTTCAGGATCTTTCCTGATTTCACACAAATCTAAAAAAATAATTTGTTCTAACTCTCTGAAGAAACTCCATGGTATTTTGATAGGGATTGCATTAAACGTGTACATTGTCCTTGGTAACATTGACATTTTCATAATATTAATTCTACCAATCCAGAGCATGCAATATTTTTCCATCTCTTTGTGTCTTCCTTAATATCTTTCAGAAGTGTTCTATAATGTTTAGGGTATAGATGCTTCACCTCTTTGGTTAGGTTTATTCCTAGGTATCTTATGCTTTTGGGTGCAATCGTAAATGGTATTGACTCCTCAATTTCTCTTTCTTCAGTCTCATTATTAGTGTATAGAAATGCCATTGATTTCTGGGCATTGATTTTGTATCCTGCAATGGTACCAAATTGCTGTATGAGTTTTAGCAATCTTGGGGTGGAGGCTTTTGGTTTTTCTAGGTAGAGTATCATGTCATTGGCGAAGAGGGAGAGTTTGCTTCTTTGCCAATTTGAATGCCTTTAATGTCTTTTTGTTGTCTGATTGCTGAGGCTCAGACTTCCAGTACTATGTTGAATAGCAGTGGTGAGAGTGGACATTCCTGTCTTGTTCCTGATCTTAGGTGAAAGGCTCTCAGTGCTTCCCCATTGAGAATGATATTTGCTGTGGGCTTTTCATTGATGGCTTTTAAGATGATGAGGAATGTTTCCTCTATCCCTACGCTCTGAAGTGTTTTGATCAGGAATGGATGCTTTATTTGTCAAATGCTTTCTCTGCATCTAATGAGAAGATCATATGGTTCTTGGTTTTTCTCTTGCGGATATGATGAATCACATTGATTGTTTTACAAGTGTTGAACCAGCCTTGTGTCCTGAGGATAAATCCTACTTGGTCATGCTGAATAATTTTCTTAATGTATTGTTGGATTCTATTGGCTAGTATCTTGTTGAGAATTTTTGCATCCATGTTCATCAGGGCTATTGGTCTATAATTCTCCTTTTTGGTGGGGTCTTTGTCTGGTTTTGGAGTTAAGGTGATGCCGGCCTCATAGAATGAATTTGGAAGTACTCCATCTCTTACTATCTTTCCAAACAGCTTTAGTAGGATAGGTATGGTTTCTTTCTTAAACGTTTAATAGAATTCCCCTGGGAAGCCATCTGGCTTTTGACTTTTGTTTCTTGGGAGGTTTAGATGACTACTTCAATTACCTCCCTGGTTATTGGCCTGTTCAGGTTTTCTATTTCTTCCTGTTCCAGTTTTGGTAGTTTCTGGCTTTCCAGGAATGCGTCCAATTCTTCTAGATTGCCTAACTTATTGGCATATGGCTGTTCATAATATGTTTTAAAATCGTTTGTATTTCCTTGGTATTGGTTGTGATCTCTCCTTTCTCATTCATGATTTTATTAATTTGAGTCTTTATTCTCTCTTTTTCTTAATAGGCTGGCTAATGGTTTATGTATCTTATTAATTATTTCAAAGAAAAAACTCCTGGTTTTGTTTATCTATTCCACATTTCTTCTGGTATCGATTTCCTTGAGTTCTGCTCGAATTTTAATTAATTCTCTTCTGTTGGGTGTTGGATCTATCTGCTGCTTTTTCTCTCGCTCCTTTATGAGTAATGTTAGCTTTTCTATTTGAGTTCATTCAGGTTTTTGAATGGATGCTTGTACTGTGATGTATTTCTCCCTTAGAATGCTTTTGCTGCATTCCTAAGATTTTGTACGGTAGTATCTTCATTTGTATTAGTTTCCATGAATATTTTTCTTAATAAATTAACTTTTTACTTGGGGTCAATTTACCAACATACATAATAACACCCAATGCTCATCCCGTCAAGTGCCCCCCTCAGTGCCTGTCAAACATTCACCCCCATCCCCCTTCCTCCTCCCCTTCTACCACCCCTAGTTCATTTCCCAGAGTTAGGAGACTTTATGTTCTGTCTCCATTTCTGACATTTCCCACACAATTCTTCTCCATTCCCTTATATTCCTTTCACTATTATTTATATTCCCCAATGAATGAGAACATACACTGTTTGTCCTTCTCCGATTGAGTTCACTCAGCATAATACCCTCCAGTTCCATCCACGTTGAAAAAAATGGTGGGTATTTGTCGTTCCTATAGGCTGAGTAATATTCCATTGTATACATAAACCACTTATTCCTTATCCATTCATCTTTCAATGGACTCCAAGCCTCCTTCCACATTTTGGCTATTGTGGACATTGGTGCTATAAACATTGGGGTGCAGGTGTCCCAGCGTTTCATTGCATCTGAATCTTTGAGGTAAATCCCCAACAGTGCAATTGCTGGGTCTTAGGGCAGGTCTACTTTTAACTCTTTTTTTAAATTTTTATTTATGATAGTCACAGAGAGAGAGAGAGAGGCAGAGACACAGGCAAGGGAAAAGCAGACTCCATGCACCGGGAGCCCGATGTGGGATTCGATCCCGGGTCTCCAGGATCGCGCCCTGGGCCAAAGGCCGGCGCCAAACTGCTGCGCCACCCAGGGATCCCTATTTTTAACTCTTTGAGGAACCTCCACTCAGTTTTCCAGGGTGGCTGCACCAGTTCACATTCCCACCAACAGTGTAAGAGGGTTCCCTTTCCTCCGCATCCTCTCCAACATTTGTGGTTTCCTGCCTTGTTAATTTTCCCCATTCTCACTGGTATGAGGTGGTTCTCTTTGTGGTTTTGATTTGTATTTCCCTGATGGCAAGTGATGCAGAGCATTTTTTCATGTGCATGTTGGCCATGTCAATGTCTTCCTCTGTGAGATTTCTCTTCATGTCTTTTGCCCATTTCATGTTTGGATTGTTTGTTTCCTTGGTGTTGAGTTTAAGAAGTTCTTTATAGATCTCGGAAACTAGCCCTTTATCTGATGCGTCTTTTTCAAATATCTTCTCCCATTCTGTAGGTGTTTTTCAGTTTTGTTGACTGTATCCTTTGCTGTGCAAAAAGCTTCTTATCTTGATGAAGTGACAATAGTTCATTTTTGCTCTTGTTTCTTTTGCCTTCGTGGATGAATCTTGCAAGAAGTTACTATGGCTTTGTTCAACATGGGTGTTACCTGTGTACTCCTCTAGGATTTTGATGGACTCCTGTCTCACATTTAGATCTTTCATCCATTTTGAGTTTATCTTTCTGTATGGTGAAAGAGAGTGGTCTAGTTTCATTCTTCTCCATGTGGATGACCATTTTCCCAGCACCATCTATTGAAGAGACTGTCTTTCTTCCAATGGATAGTCTTTCCTCACTTATCGAATATTAGTTGACCATAAAGTTCAGGGTCCACTTCTGGGTTCTCTATTCTCTTCTGTTGATCTATGTGTCTGCTTTTGTGGCAGTACCACACTGTCTTCATGACCACAGCTTTTTAGTACACCCTGAAATCTGGCATTGCGATGCCCCCAGATATGGTTGTCTTTTTTAAAATTCCCCTGGGCTATTCGGGGTCTTTCTGATTCCATACAAATCTTAAAATAATTTGTTCTAAGTCTCTGAATAAAGTCCATGGTATTTAGATAGGGTTTGCATTAAACATGTACATTGCCTGGGTACAATTGACATTTTTCACAATGTTAATTCTGCCAATCCATGAGCATGGAATATTTTTCCATCTCTTTGTGTCTTCCTCAATTCTTTCAGAAGTGTTCTATTGTTTTTAGAGGTATAGATCATTTACCTCCTTGGTTAGGTTTATTCCTAGGTATCTTATGATTTCGGGTGCAATTTTAAATGAAATTGACTCCTTAATTTCTCTTTCCTCAGTCTCATTGTCAGTGTATAGAAATGCCATTGATTTCTGGGCATTGAGTTTTATCTTGCAACGCTACCAAATTGCTGTATGAGTTCTAGCAATCTTGGGGTGGAGGCTTTTGGTTTTCTAGGTAGAGTATCATGTCATCAGAGAAGAGGGAGTGTTTGACTACTTATTTGCCAATTTGAATGCCTTTAATGTCTTTTTGCTGTCTGACTGCTAAGGCTAGGACTTCCAGACTATGTTGAATAGCAGTGGTGAGAGTGGACATCCCTGTCTTGTTCCTGATATTAGGGAAAGGCTCCAGTGCTGCCCCACTGAGAGAATGATATTTGCTGTGGGCTTTTCCTAGATTGCTTTTAAGATTACGAGAAATATTCTGTCTTTGTTTCTTTTGCCTTCGTGGATGAATCTTGCAAGAATTTATTGTGGCTGAGTTCAAAAAGCGTGTTGCCTGTGTTCTCCTCTAGGATTTTGATGGACTCCTGTCTCACATTTAGATATTTCATCCATTTTGAGTTTATCTTTGTGTATGGTGAAAGAGACTGGTGTGGTTTTATTCTTCTGCATGTTGATGTCCAATTTTCCCACCACCATCTATTGAAGAGACTGTCTTTCTTCCAGTGGATAGTCTTTCCCCCTTTATCAAATATTAGTTGACCATAAAGTTCTGGGTTCTCTATTCTGTTCCATTGATCACTGTGTCTGTTTTTGTGCCAGTACCACACTGTCTTGATAACCACAGCTTTGTAGTACAACCTGAAATCTGGCATTGTGATGCCCCCAGATATGGTTGTCTTTTTTAAAATTCCCCTGGCTTTTCAGGATCTTTCCTGATTTCACACAAATCTAAAAAAATAATTTGTTCTAACTCTCTGAAGAAACTCCATGGTATTTTGATAGGGATTGCATTAAACGTGTACATTGTCCTTGGTAACATTGACATTTTCATAATATTAATTCTACCAATCCAGAGCATGCAATATTTTTCCATCTCTTTGTGTCTTCCTTAATATCTTTCAGAAGTGTTCTATAATGTTTAGGGTATAGATGCTTCACCTCTTTGGTTAGGTTTATTCCTAGGTATCTTATGCTTTTGGGTGCAATCGTAAATGGGATTGACTCCTCAATTTCTCTTTCTTCAGTCTCATTGTTAGTGTATAGAAATGCCATTGATTTCTGGGCATTGATTTTGTATCCTGCAATGGTACCAAATTGCTGTATGAGTTTTAGCAATCTTGGGGTGGAGGCTTTTCGTTTTTCTAGGGAGAGTATCATGTCATCGGCGAAGAGGGAGAGTTTGACTGCTTCTTTGCCAATTTGAATGCCTTAATGTCTTTTTGTTGTCTGATTGCTGAGGCGAGGACTTCCAGTACTATGTTGAATAGCACTGGTGAGAGTGGACATCCCTGTCTTGTTCCTTATCTTAGGTGAAAGGCTCTCAGTGCTTCCCCATTGAGAATGATATTTGCTGTGGGCTTTTCATTGATGTCTTTTAAGATGATGAGGAATGTTTCCTCTATCCCTATGCTCTGAAGTGTTTTGATCAGGAATAGATGCTTTATTTGTCAAATGCTTTCTCTGCATCTAATGAGAAGATCATATGGTTCTTGGTTTATCTCTTGCGGATATGATGAATTACATTGATTGTTTTACAAGTGTTGAACCAGCCTTGTGTCCCGAGGATAAATCCTACTTGGTCATGCTGAATAATTTTCTTAATGTATTGTTGGATTCTATTGGCTAGTATCTTGTTGAGAATTTTTGCATCCATGTTCATCAAGGATATTGGTCTGTCATTCTCCTTTTTGGTGGGGTCTTTGTCTGGTTTTGGAATTAAGGTGATGCCGGCCTCATAGAATGAATTTGGAAGTACTCCATCTCTTACTATCTTTCCAAACAGCTTTAGTAGGATAGATATGGTTTCTTTCTTAAACGTTTGATAGAATTCCCCTGGGAAACCATCTGGCTTTTGACTTTTGTTTCTTGGGAGGTTTTGGATGACTACTTCAATTACCTCCCTGGTTATTGGCCTGTTCAGGTTTTCTTTTTTTTTAATTTTTTTATTTATTTATGATAGTCACAGAGAGAGAGAGAGAGAGAGAGGCGGAGACATAGGCAGAGGGAGAAGCAGCTGGTAGCTGGAGGGGGCAGATAACAGGGGACAGGCATGAAGGAGGGCACGTGATGTCTCAAGCACTGCTGTTATCTCCAACTGATGAATCCCGGAATTCTTCCTCTGAAAGTATAATACACTATACATTAATTAATTGGGTTTAAATTAAGTTAAAAAAAATCAGTTCTTTCAGAGCACATTTCCTTCTGGACTCTCTATTTTCTCATTCAGCTTATGCCGGGACCACCCCCCGTGGGTCTGGTTTGTCTACGTAGGCTCCACGCCTCATCCTTGGCCCAGCATAGGGCTAGAACTCACAACCCCTGAGATTAGGACCGGAGATGAGGTCAGGAGTGGGATGCTTAACCGACAGAGCCAGCCAGGAGCCTGAGAACCACACTGCTTTATCTCTGTGACATCTTTTGAAATAGGAAAGTGCTGCATCCCACTCTGTCATGCTTCTCCAATACTGATTTGCTGTCCGGGGTCATTTGTTGTTGGGGTTGGATGTTATGGTTTTTTTTTTTCCTATTTCTAACATCTGCCACCATGATTTTGATAGGAATGACATTGAAACTGAGGGTGGGGGATCCCTAGGTGGCGCAGCGGTTTAGCGCCTGTCTTTGGCCCAGGGCGCGATCCTGGAGACCCGGGATCGAATTCCACATCGGGCTCCCGGTGCATGGAGCCTGCTCCTCCCTCTGCCTGTGTCTCCGCCTCTCTCTCTCTCTCTCTCTCTCTGTGACTATCATAAATAAATAAAAAATTAAAAAAAAAGAAAAAAGAAACTGAGGGTGGCTTCAGGAACTGCGGACATTTTCACAAGATGAGGCTCCCACCCCACAAGCCCAGGACGGCCTCCCAGAGCCTGGTTTGGCTCAGTGCACAAGTCTTGTGCTCCTTTGGTTCAGTCTCATTATTTATTTTCCTTGATGCTCCTGAGAAGGGCGTCACATCCTTCATTTCCTTCCTAAGTGCTCATTGTCAGGACACAGCAAGACTACTCTGCTCTGTAGGGTCAGTTTGTGTCCCATGACTTTTGAACTCACTCCTTAATTCTAACAGGATTTGGTGGAGGCTCTCGGGTTTCTCGTTTCTAGTACCTCTACTTCAGCATATAGGGACAGTGTGACGTCCCCCTTCCAGGTGTGGAACCTTTGTTGTTTACAGCTTAATGTCCTAGAAAACCCCACAATTGAATCAAAACTGAGCCCAGGCCAAGGGCAGGAAGCCCATATTAGAATGAGAACAGGGCTCAATTCCCTTGAAGGCCCCATATCAAATTGTAAACAGAACTTGTGGAATTGCTTCTGCCCTTCTGTAGGTCCCCGAGACCAGCCCTTAAAACTAAGCTAAAACCCACCTCAGGGTCCAAGTCCCTGCTCTGCTGTGTCGGATATACTTGGATACAAGATCGAGCTTGTAAATAATCCCTCGTGTGTTTGCATCGGAATCGGCTTCTTGGTGGTTTCTCATATTCGCAATCTTGGGCACAACAGTCTGAGGTAAAAAACAAAACCAAAGAAACTCAGATGCGGGCAGAGTGAAAGCAGGGTTCTGAGAGAAGCGGCAGAGACCCGGGGGCTTGGCGGCTCCTTTGGTTCCTGCAGCCTACAGACGGGGGGGGGGGGGGGGGGGGGGGGGGGGGGGGGGGCGGAATCCTCAGCCCCAGAGCCAGAGGACCCAGTGTCCCCACCCATATCCCCCCATCAGCGCTGAGTCTCAGGGAGCAGCACAGCGCCGCCCGCTGGAGCCCAGAGATGCTGACGCCCACCCCGTCTCTGATCCCCGCAGGTGCATATCCCAGGCAGATGTGCACCTGACAATCTGCACCACATCCCATCCCCAGACCCCACACAGACCACTGGCTTCCACCAAGTTGTCAGACCACAGAGGCTGCAGAGCTTCAGCTCTGCCTGGAAAGTATGGTCTAGCTTCCTTTGTACTTTGTGCTTTATTTTCATTTATTTTCTTTGATTCTTTTATATTAATTGCCTTACTTTAATTTTTATGTATGTACCTTATAAATTTCTTATTTTTACTTTCATAGTATTTTAATTGTGTTTCTTTTCTTTAATTTTTTCAATTTATTTATGATAATCACAAACAGAGAGAAAGAGAGAGAGAGACAGAGAGAGGTAGAGACACAGGCAGAGGGAGAAGCAGGCTCCAGGCACTGGGAGCCCGATGTGGGATTTGATCCAGAGTCTACAGGATCGTGCCCTGGGCCAAAGGCAGGCACTAAACCGCTACGCCACCAGGGATCACTTTAATTGTTTCTATTTTGGGAGTTAGAATCTTTTAACAAGCAGGCCAAAATAATCTGTTGGGTTTTTTTTGGGGGGGGGGAGGGCAGTTGTTATTGTTTTTCTTGAATTTCTTTTTCTTCCTTCTTTCTTTTCTGGAAAAAATAATGAGATGGAGAAATTCACCTCCATAAACTAACATGAGGTTCTAATCACAGCCAGGAAGATCATCAATACACATATATGATGTCTAACTACAGTTTAAAACAATGATTATAAAGATAGCAGCTGGGCTGGATAAAGAGCACAGAAGAAAACTAGAGAAACGTTTACTGTAGAAATAAAAGAATGAAAATCTAGTCAGGCCAATGTTAAAAATGCTATAACTGAGATGCAGTCCCAAGTGGAAACCTTAAAAACAAGAAAGGTTATGGACCACAGAGACAGACGTAGGGAAGTCCGCCACTTATTAAAACAATAACATTCATACCATAGGAGACTCAGAAGATGAAGAGAGAGAAAAGGTGGGACTTGCTTAGACATTAGAAACGACAAATTCCCACCATGTACTTCAAGGTGGATGGAACTGGAAGGTATTATGCTGAGTGAAGTAAGTCAATCGGAGGACAAACATTGTATGTTCTCATTTATTTGGGGAATATAGATAATAGTGAAAGGGAATATAAGGGAACGGAGAAGAAATGAGTGGGAAATATCAGAAGGGGAGACAGAATATAAAGACTCCTAACTCAGGGAAATGAACTAGGGGTGATGGAAGGGGATGATGGCGGGCGGTGTGGGTGAATGGGTTATGGGCACTGAGGGGGGCACTTGACAGGATGAGCAGTGGGTGTTATTCTGTATGTTGGCAAATTGACACCAATAAAATATAAAATTATTATTAAAAATAAAGGAAGAAAGAAAGAAAGATAGAAGAAGAAAGAAGAAGAAAGAAAGAAGTAAAGAAAGAAAGAAAGAAAGAAAGAAAGAACGAAAGAAAAAGAAGAAAGAAAGAAAAGAAAGACAAGGAAAGAAAGAAAGAAAGAAAGAAAAGAAAGAAAGGAAAGAAAGAAAGAAAGAATGAGTGGCACCTGTGTGGCTCTGTCAGTTAAGCTTTTCCCTTAGGCTCACATCATGATCCAGGTCCCAAGGAAGGCTCCCTGTTCAGCAGGGAACCTGCTTCTCCCTCTCCCTCTGCCCCTCTCGTTCATGCTTTATCTCTCCTCTCTCTCTCAAATGAATAGAAAACATCTTTGAAAAAGAAACAAACAAACCAACCCACAAGGAAGAGAAATCACCCATTTAGAAGAATTTCAAACAATTTGTGAAGACATTCCAGCCTCAAGATCATGAGCATAGCTTCCCACTCTTAAGTGTGGAATACACATAGTAACTTCCTACTACAAAATATAATATGAAAAACTTAAAATATTGATAATATAATAATAATAAAAATTAATAATAATAAAAATCAGTTTACTATGGAGAAAGCTGACAAACACTACCTCAGCAAGATGATCAGATCGATACCAAGACTGATAAATCATGTTGATAGTATCTATCCTTTATATGATATAATGAAAATGGCAGTGTATCTCTGTATATAATCCACAACAGTTCAGTCATGAGATAAACAACAGACATGTCCCAGCTGAGGGAAATTTTACAAAATACTCTACTTCTCAAAGTGTTCCAGTGCAACAACAAAAAGGAAAGGCTGAAAGACTGTCACAATCCAGAGGAGCCTAAGGAAACATGAGGACAAATGGAATGTGATATGAGGGATGGAAACTTAGCAAAAACTAAGGAAATCTGTATAAAGTATGGTCTTTGTTTCCGTTTTTGTTTTTTTTTTTGTTTTTGTTTTTGGTCTTTGTTTAAAGCGAATTTTTTAATATTGATTCATTAGCTAATATTTGTACCATACTAACATAAGATATCAATAATTGGAGAAATTGAGTGCAAGTGCATGCGAATGCTCTGTACTATCTTCTCAATTTCCCTATAAATCTTTGTTTTTTCCTAATAAATAAGATTTATTTTGAAAATTGACTTAAATGAATGAGGCTCCAAATGTGAAGACATTTTTAGAATAGTTGAATTAACTTTTGCCTTATTCTTAAAGAGTTCCTTTGATGGAAACAAAGTAAGAATTTTAGATCAGAAGGAAAGAAAAACACTTATGAACACGTACAATGCCTCCTCAACCTGAAAAGCAGGAACGGATAATAGCAAAAATCAGATAAAAATACTTCTATTATAATAGACACCATATTGCAAGTGCATTTAAAATTAGCAGCGCATAACATTTATTTCCTTGACATTTGTCTTCCAAAGAGTTCACAGTGTTTCAGTGTCAGTTGAAACAGGGGAAGAATCTCAGGGAAGAATCCTTCACATAATAATAGGACCATTGGTAATAATGTCTCTCAGTTCATTCCAAATCCATAAAGATGCATTTCCTGATGAGTGACTGAGCTGTGAAGAAAGAGATGAGAAACCCTCATCTCTCTGAATTACTTGTGTCAGAATATTTTCACCATAGTACCACGGATAGTAAATTATCCTTATTAACAGGAAATATGTCTCAGATTGGAATCTGAGCAATCAGATGGGCAGAGAAAAATTGCTTTGACTCGCTCTTCATCTTTTAAAGACAAAGGAGAGCTTCTCTATGTACAAAGTCAGTTGTCAAGATAGCCTTAGGGAATAAGAGTCTGCAGCATGGAATCCCGCTGCGCAGCTGGGAAGCCCGTGCCCCAGGTCTTCCTGATCCCAAATCCCTGGGCCTGTCCCCCAACAGACGCTGCCATGCTGAGGTCATTTGCAATTGCTCTCTTAGGAGCTCTGGGGAAGGGGGAAGGAGATAGGAGGGAACGGGAAGCATGGAGGCCAAGAAAATTAAGGCCATTCCAATTTAAATTCAGTGTTAGCCCAAGTCCACCCATCCCAGGTCCCTGTGAAGAAGAGCTGAAATTTACATTACTTCAGTTACAGGAAAAAAACAAAAGTTTACAGCTTAATGACCTAGAAAGCCCCACAATAGAATCAAAACTGAGCCCAGGCCAAGGACAGGAAGCCTCTATTAGAATGAGAACAGAGCTCAATGCCCTTGAATGTCCCATATCAAAATGTAAACAGAACTTGAGGAATTGCTCCAGCCCTTCTGGAGGTCTCTGAGACCAGCCCTTAAAACTAAGCTAAAACCCGCCTCGGGATCCAAGTCCCTGCTCCACTCTGTTGGGTATACTTGGACACAAGCTCGAGCTTGTAAATAAACGCACGTGTGTTTGAATCAGTGTCGGCTTCTCCGTGGTTTCTTGGATTCGCAGTCTTGGGCACAACACTCTGAGATAAAAAAACAAAACCAAAAGAAGCTCGGACACAGGTAGAGTAAACGCAGGTTTCTGAGAGAATCAGCGAGACCCGGGGGCTTGGGGGCTCTTCTGTGGAGGCCCATGCAGACTGGGGGACCAGATGCTCAGCCCCAGAGCCAGAGGACCCAGAGACCCCACCCGCATCCCGCCCATCAGGGGGGTCTCAGGGAGCAGCACTGCACCGCCCACTGGAGGCCAGAGGTGCTTAGAAGGCCCACCCCGCCTCTGACCCCGCAGGTGCATCTACCTGCACCTGATAATCAGCGCCAGAGCCCATCCCCAGACCCTGCACAGACCACTCACTGCCACCATGTTGTCGGATAAAAATGGATGTTCTTTCTAGATATGCCTCTGAGGTGCGGGAAACAAAAGCAAAAATACTATTGGGACTTCATCAAATTGAAAAGCTTCTGCAAAGTGAAGGAAACAACCAAAGCTAAAAGGCAACATAGAGGAGGAGGGGCAAGATTGCGGAAGTGTAGTGTCCCCAAATCACCTGTCCCCACGAAATTACCTAGATAACCTTCAAATCATCCTGAAAATCTACGAATTCGGCCTGAGATTTAAACAGAAACGAGATCGAATGCTACAGTGAGAAAAGTTCGTGATTCTATCAAGGTAGGAAGATGGGAAAAATAAATAAAGAACAAAAGACATCCAAGGGTGAGGGGCCCTGCAAGGAGCCGGGCTAAGGCTGGGGCGAGTGCCCACAGGACAGAAGAGCTCTGTCCTGGGAGAAGGAGGAGCTGCACTAATCTTTCAGGGTGGAATGGCGCCTTCAAGGAGTCAGAGAAGGACCCCAGGAAAGCAGGAGATGCCCTCGGGCTCCCTGGGACACTAACAGACACAGCACTCCCAGAAGAGTGCACCGAGCTCCCTAAGGGCTGCAGGGCACATGTATTGACCCCGGACCAGCTCTGAGGGGCTTGGGCGGTGGCTCTGTGCAGAGGGGTTTGCATGGCCCCAGGAGCAGCTTGATGGCGGCGTCTCCTGCAGAGGAAGAGGCTCAGTGTGGAGGGGGCTGCGGGGCTCCGGGAGCAACTCGGAGGGGCTTGGGCGGTGGCTCCGCAGTGAGGTGGCTATGCGGCCGGGAGTGAGAATCCAACAGGGCAGGCCCTGGAGCACAGGGTACCGGGACACAGCCCAGGATTCAGCCTCCCCCGAGACAGGAAGAGGCCCGGATGGCCCAGGACAGCAAGGACGCTCCTGCCCAGAGCTGAGCAGATCAGCGGCCCTGCGCCAGAGCCTCCAGGCCCTGCAGATGGACTGCTCCCAAGTTACTGCGGGGGCTGAATACAGGTTTCCAGAGCTGGCCGGTGCCACTGGGGTTGTTCCTCCTGGGGCCTCACGGGTTAAACTACCCGCAATGAGACCTGCACCAGGCAGGGGACAGAGCAGCTCCCCCAAGTGCTAACACCTGAAAATCATCACAACAGACCCCTCTCCCAGAAGACCAGCTAGACGGATAAATTCCAGGGGAAGTCAAGGGACTTAAAGTATATAGAATCAGAATATACTCCCCCATGTTTTTTTTTTTCATTTCTGTTTGCTTCCACACCCTTTTCCCCCCTTTCCTTCTTTTTCTTTCTTTTTGTTCTCTTTTCTCCTTCTTTCTTCCTTTATTCTTTTTCGTTTTTCTCTTTTCTTTCCTTCTCTCTCTCCTCTCTTTTTCTCCTTTTCCCAATACAATTTGTTTTTGGCCACTCTGCACTCAGCAAAATGACTAGAAGGAAAACCTTACCTCAAAGAAAGAATCAGAAACAGGCCTCTCTCCCACAGAGTTACAAAATCTGGATTACAATTCAATGTCAGAAAGCGAATTCAGAAGCACTATTATACAGCTACTGGTGGCTCTCGAAAAAAGCATAAAGGACTCAAGAGACTTCATGACTGCAGAATTTAGATACAATCAGGCAGAAATTAAAAATCAATTGAATGAGATGCAATATAAACTAGAAGTCCTAACGACGAGGGTTAAGGAGGTGGAAGAACGAGGGAGTGACATAGAAGACAAGTTGATTGAAAGAGGGAAACTGAGGAAAAAAGAGACAGACAACTAAAAGACCAGGAAGACAGATTAAGGGAAATAAACGACAGCCTGAGGAAGAAAAAGCAACGTGTAATTTGGGTTCCCGAGGGTGCCGAAAGGGGCAGAGGGCCAGAATAAGTATTTGAACAAATCCTAGCTGAAAACTTTCCTAATCTGGGAAGGGAAACAGGCATTCAGATCCAGGAAATAGAGAGATCCCCCCTAAAATCAATAAAAACCGTCCAACACCTCGACATTTAATAGTGAAGCTTGCAAATTCCAAACATATAGAGAAGATGCTTAAAGCAGTAAGAGAAAAGAAATCCCTGACCTTTATGGGGAGGAGCATTAGGATAACAGAAGACCTCTCCACAGAGACCTGGAAGCCCAGAAAGGGCTGGCAGGATATATTCAGGGTCCTAAATGAGAAGAACAAGCAACCAAGAATACTTTATCCAGCAAGGCTCTCATTCAAAATGGAAGGAGAGATAAAGAGCTTCCAAGACAGGCAGGAACTGAAAGAATATGTGACCTCCAAACCAGCTCTGCAAGAAATTTTAAGGGGGACTCTTAAAATTCCCCTTTAAGAAGAAGTTCAGTGGAACAATCCACAAAAACAAGGACTGAAGAGATATCATGATGACACTAAACTCATATCTGTCGATAGTAACTCTGAACGTGAACAGGCTTAATGACCCCATCAAAAGGCGCAGGGTTTCAGACTGGATAAGAAAGCAGGACCCACCTATTTGCTGTCTACAAGAGACTCATTTTAGACAGAAGGACACCTACAATCTGAAAATAAAATGTTGGAGAACCATTTACCATTTAAATGGTGCTCAAAAGAAAGCAGGGGTAGCCATCCTTATATCAGATAAACTAAAATTTAACCCAAAGAGTGTAGTGAGAGTTGAAGAGGGACACTAAGTCATACTTAAGGGATCTATCCCACAAGAGGACTTAACAATCCTCAATATAGGCCCCGAATGCGGGAGCTGCCAAATATTTAAACCAATTAATAACCAAAGTGAAGAAATACTTAGATAATAATTATCTTATACTTGGTGACTTCAATCTAGCTCTTTCTACCCTCGATAGGTCTTCTAAGCACAACATCTCCAAAGAAACGAGAGCTTTAAATGATACACTGGACCAGATGGATTTCACAGATATATACAGAACTTTACATCCAAACTCAACTGAATACACATTCTTCTCAGGTGCACATGGAACTTTCTCCAGAATAGACCACATACTGGGTCACAAATAGGGTCTGAACTGATAACAAAGGATTGGGATCATCCCCTGCATATTCTCAGTCCATAATGCCTTGAAATTAGAACTAAATAACAACAAGAAGTTTGGAAGGACCTCAAACACGTCGAGGTGAAGGATCATCCTGCTAAAAGACGAAAGGGTCAACCAGGAAATTAAGGAAGAATTAAAAAGATTCATGGAAACTAATGAGAATGAACATACAAGCATTCAAAATCTTTGGGATCAGCAAAAGCAGCCTTAAGGTGGAAATACATCACAATACAAGCATCCATTCAAAAACGGGAAACTACTCAAATACAAAAGCTAACATTACACATAAAGGAGCTAGAGAAAATACAGCAGATAGATCCTACACCCAACAGAAGAATAGAGTTAATTAACATTCGAGCAGAACACAAGGAAATCAAGACCAGAAGAACTGTGGAACAGATCAACGGAACGAGGAGTTGGGTCTTTGAACGAATTAATAAGATAGATAAACCATTAGCCAACCTTATTAAAAAGAAGAGAGAGAATATTCAAATTAATAAAATCATGAATCAGAAAGGAGTGGTCACTACCAACACCAAGGAAATAAAACGATTTTTAAAACATACTATTGGCTATAATATTATTATATTATTGGCTATAATTATTATTATATTATTGGGTATACACCAATAAATTAGGCATTCTAGAAGAAATGGACGCATTCCTGGAAAGCCAGAAACTACCAAAAAATGGAACAGAAAGAAAGAGAAAAAATGAACAGGCCAATAACCAGGGAGGAAATTGAAGCAGTCATCCAAAACCTCCCAAGACACAAGAGTCCAGGGCCAAATGGCTTCCCAGGGGAATTCTATCAAACGTTTAAAGAAGAATTCATACCTATTCTACTAAAGCTGTTTGGAAAGATAGAAAGATGGAGTACTACCAAATTCGTTCCATGAAGCCAGCATCACCTTCATTCCAAAACCAGACAAAGACCCTGCCAAAAAGGAGAATTACAGACCAATATCGCTGATGAATATGGATGCAAAAATTCTCAACAAGATCCTAGCCAATAGGATCCAACAGTACATTAAGAAAATTATTCACCATGACCAAGTAGGACTTATCCCCAGGACACAAGGCTGGTTCAACACTCATAAAACAATCAATGTGATTCATCATATCGGCAAGAGAAAAACCAAGAACCATATGATCCTCCCATTAGATGCAGAGAAAGTATTTGACAAAATAGAGCATCCATTCCTGATCAAAACAGCTTCAGAGTGTAGGGATGGAGGGAACATTCCTCGACATCTTACAAGCCATCTATGAAAAGCCCACAGCAAATATCATGCTCAATGGGGAAGCACTGGAAGCCTTTCCCCTAAGATGAGGAACAAGACAGGGATGTCCACTCTCACCACTGCTATTCAACATAGTACTGGAATTCCTAGCCTCAGCAATCAGACAACAAAAAGACATTCAGGGCATTCAAATTGGCAAAGAAGAAGTCAAACTCTCCCTCTTCGCCGATGACATGATACTGTACCTAGAAAACCCAAAAGCCTCCACCCCAAGATTGCTACAACTCATACAGAATTTGGTAGCGTTGCAGGATACAAAATCAATTGCCAGAAATCAATGGCATTTCTATACACTAACAATGAGACTGAAGAAAGAGAAATTAAGGAGTCAATCTCATTTACAATTGCACCCAAAAGCATAAGATACCTAGGAATAACCCTAACTAAGGAGGTAAATGATCTATACCCTAAAAACTATAGAACACTTCTGAAAGAAATTGAGGAAGACACAAAGAGATGGAAAAATATTCCATGCTCATGGAATGGCAGAATTAACATTGTGAAAATGTCAATGTTACCAAGGCAATGTACAGGTTTAATGCAAACCCTATCAAAATACCATGGACTTTCTTCAGAGATTTAGAACAAATTATTTTAAGATTTGTGTGGAATCGGGATCCCTGGGTGGTGCATCGGTTTGGCGCCTGCCTTTGGCCCAGGGCACGATCCTGGAGACCTGGGTTCGAATCCCATGTCAGGCTCCCGGTACATGGAGCCTGCTTCTCGCTTTGCTTGTGTCCCTGCCTCTCTCTCTCTCTCTCTCTCTCTCTCTCTCTCTGTGTGACTATCATAAAAAAAAGACTTGTGTGGAATCAGAAAAGACCCTGAATAGCCAGGGGAATTTTAAAAAAGACAACCATATCTGGGGGCATCACAATGCCAGATTTCAGGGTGTACTACAAAGCTGTGGTTCAAGACAGTGTGGTACTAGCACAAAAACAGACAAATAGATGAGTGGAACAGAAAAGAGACCCCAGGATTGGACCCTGAACTTTATGGTCAACTAATATTCGATAAAGGGGTAAAGACTATCCATTGGAAGAAAGACAGTCTCTTCAATACATGGTGCAGGGATAATGGACATCCACATGCAGAAGAATGAAACTAGACTACTCTCTTTCACCATAAACAAAGATAAACTCAAAATGGATGAAAGATCTAAATGTGAGACAAGAGTCCATCAAAATCCTAGAGGAGATCAGAGGCAACATCCTTTTTGAACTTGGCCACAGTAACTTCTTGCAAGATACATCCACGAAGGCAAAAGAAACAAAAGCAAAAATGAACTATTGTGATTTCATCAAGATAAGAAGCTTTTGCACAGCAAAGGATACAGTCAACCAAACTAAAAGACAACCTACAGAATGGGAGAAGATATTTGCAAATGACGTATCAGATAAAGGGCTAGTTTCAAAGATCTATAAAGAACATCTTAAAATCAACACCAAGAGACAAACAATGCAATCATGAAATGGGCAAAAGACATGAAGAGAAATCTCACAGAGGAAGACATTGACATGGCCAACATGAACATGGAAAAATGCTCTGCATTACTTGCCATCAGGGAAATACAAATCAAAACCACAATGAGAACCACCTCACACCACTGAATGGGGATAATTAACAAGGCAAGAAACAACAAATGTTGGAGAGGATGCGCAGAAAAGGGAAGACTCTTACACTGTTGGTGGGAATGTGAACTGGTGCAGCCACTGTGGAAAACTGTGTGGAGGTTCCTCAAAGAGTTAAAAATAGACCTGCCCTACGACCCAGCAATTGCACTGTTGGGGATTTACCTCAAAGATTCAGATGCAATAAAACGCTGGGACACCTGCACCCTGATGTGTATAGCAGCAATGTCCACAATAGCGAAACTGTGGACGGAGCCATGGTGTCCATCGAAAGATGAATGGATAAAGAAGATGTGGTTTATGTATACAATGGAATATTACGCAGCCATTAGAAACGACAAATACCCACCATTTGCTTCAATGTGGATGGAACTGGAGGGTATTATGCTGAGTGAAGTAAGTCAATCAGAGAAGGACAAACGTATGTTGTCATTCAATGCGTTAATATAAATAATAGTGAAAAGGAATATAAGGGAATGGAGAAGAAATGTGTGGGAAATATCAGAAATGGAGACAGAACATAAAGACTCCTAACTCTGAGAAAGTAACTAGGGATGCTGGGAGGGGAGGAGGACAGGGAGTGCGGGTGAATGGGTGACGGGCACTGAGGGGGGCACTTGACGGGATGAGCACTGGGTGTTATTCTGTATGTTGGCGACATGAACACCAATAAAAAATAAAATTATTATTAAAAGAAGAAGAAAGAAAGAAGAAAGAAAGAAAGAAAGAAAGAAAGAAAGAAAGAAAGAAAGAAAGAAAGAAAGAAAGGAAAGGAAGGAAGGAAGGAAGGAAGGAAGGAAGGAAGGAAGGAAGGAAGGAAGGAAGGAAAGAAGAGTGGCACCTGTGTGGCTCAGTTAGTTAAGCTTCTGCCTTAGGCTCAGATCATGATCCAGGTCCCAAGGCAGGCTATCTGTTCAGCAGGAAACCTGTTTCTCCCTCTCCCTCTGCCCCTCTCGCTCATGCTTTTTCTCTCCACTCTCTCTCAAATAAATAAAAAATATATTTGAAAAAGAAACAAACCCACAAGGAAGAGAAATCTCCCATGTAGAAATATTTCAAACAATTTTTGCAGACATTCCACCGTCAAGTTCATGAGCATAGCTTCCCACTCTTATGTGTGGAATACACATAGTAACTTCCTTCTACAAAATATAATGTGAAAAACTTAAAATAATATTGATAATATAATAATAATAATTAATAATAATAATAAAGGATCAGTTTACTGCGGAGAAAGGTGACAAACACTACCTCAGCAAGATCATCAGATTAATACCAAGACTGACAAATCATGTTGATAGTATCTATCCTTTATATGATATAATGAAAATGGCAGTATATCTCTGTATATAATCCACAAAAACTGTTCAATCATGAGATAAATGAGACATGTCCCAACTGAGGGAAATTTTACAAAATACTCTACTTCTCAAAGTGTTCCAGTTCAACAACAACAAGGAAAGGCTGAAAGACTGTCACAATCCAGAGGAGCCTAAGAAAACATGAGGACAAATGGAATGTGATATTAGGGATGGTAACTTAGCAAAAACTAAGGAAATCTGAATAAAGTATGGTCTTTAGTTATTGTGACTATTTTAATATTGATTCATTAGCTAATATTTGTACCGTACTAATATAAGATATCAATAATTGGAGAAATTGAGTGCAAGTGCATGTGAATGCTCTGTACTATTGTCTCAATTTCCCTATAAATCTTTGTTTTTTCCTAATAAATAAGATTTATTTTGAAAATTGACTTAAGTGAATCAGGCTCCAAGTGTGAAGACATTTTAAGAATAGTTGAATTAACTTTGCCTTATTCTTAAAGAGTTCCTTTGATGGAAACATAGTAAGAATTTTAGATCAGAAGGAAAGAAAAACACTTATGAATACGTATAATGCCTCCTCAACCTGAAAAGCAGTAACGGATAATAAATAGCAAAAATCAGATAAAAATACTTCTAGTACAATAGACACCATATTGCAAGTGCATTTAAAATTAGCAATGCATAACATTTATTTCCTTGACATTTGTCTTCCAAAGAGTTCACAGTGTTTCAGTGTCAGTTGAAACAGGGGAAGAATCTCAGGGAAGAATCTTTCACATAATAATAGGGACCATTGGTAATAATGTCTCTCAGTACTTTCCAAATCCATAAAGATGCATTTCTAATGAGTGACTGAAGCTGTGAAGAAAGAGATGAGAAACCCTCATCCCTCTGAACTACTTGTGTCAGAATATTTTAACCATAGTACTACGGATAGTAAATTATCCTATTAACAGGAAATACGTCTCACATTGGAATCTGAGCAATCAGATGGGCAGAGAAAAAACACTTTGACCCGCTCCTCATCTTTTAAAGACATAGGAGAGTTTTTCTATGTACGAAGTCAGGTGTCAAGATAGCCTTAGGAAATAAGAGTCAGCAGCATCGAATCCTGCTGCACAGGTGGGACACCCACACACCAGGTCTTCCTGATCACAATCACTGGGCCTGTCCCCCCAACACAGGATGCCACGCTGAGGTTATTTGCAATTGCTCTCTTAGGAGCTCTTGGGAAGGGGGAAGGAACTAGATAGGATGGGACAGGACACATGGAGGCCGAGAAAATTAAGGCCATTCCAATTTAAATTCAACATTCGCACACGCCCAGCCATCCCAGGCCCCTGTGAAGAAGAGATGAAATTTACATTACTTCAGTTACAGGAAAAAAACAAAAGTTTACAGCTGAATGTCATAGAAAGCCCCACAATAGAATCAAAACAGAGCCCAGGCCAAGGGCAGGAAGCCCTATTAGAATGAGAGCAGAGCTCAATGCCCTTGAAGGCCCCATATCAAAATGTAAAAAGAACTTGAGGAATTGTTCCAGCCCTTCTGGAGGTCCCTGAGATCAGCCCTTAAAACTAAGCTAAAACCCAACTCCGGGTCCTAGTCCCTGCTCCGCTGTGTTGGGTGTATTGGGACGCAAACTCGAGTTTGGAATTCAACCCTTTTGTGTTTGCATCGGTGTCAGCTCCTTAGTGGTTTCTCTGATACGCAATCTTGGGCACAATACCCCCATGTCCCCTCCCACCTTGGCTGAACCCCTATCCCCTCCCAACCAGGCTGACACTCCGTCACCTCCCCGCCCACAACAACTGGGCACAGGCCCTCACAAAGGTCCCATGGGCACAGTGGGGACTCCCCCCTTCCCTGGCATCCTAGAGGAAGGAAGGAGGTTTTGGAAGGACACACTCCCATGGTGACCACAGGGCTCCCTGCCCAGCACGGCAGCTCGTGACAGGTCGGGGTTCTTCCCTGACGCCTGCTCCTCCTCCCCAGTTTTCCCACAGGAAATGAAGGAGGAGGCCCTGGTCTCCTCCAGGGACATCACGCTGGTAGACCTGGACGTCAACAGAACGTTCGGCAGCCACATCATATATTAGGAGTGCTAGGGGTCTGGTGAGGCTGCTGGGCCAGGGGGCTTTGGGGCCCCGGGGGCTTCTGTGTAGGGAAAACGGGGCCTCTGACACCAGGCGGAGCAACAGCAGCCAACAACACACCACTCCATGGTAGGGTGATTGGGATGACCACCGTGCCCACCCCTCTGGGCCTCAGGGATGAGGAGGCCACTAGGATGGGGCCTCCAGTGGTTGCCATGGGAGCTGACAACAAAGGGAAAGAGGGACGGCCCCATGAGAAGCAGGGGACATGGGTGGGGGATGTGGGGGGCAGGAACCGGACCTGGGGGCCAGGTGGCATGGCCGCGGCTGGAGCAGGATACACATCGATCCCATGAGGGTTGGACGGGTCAGAGTGACACCCACTCTCGGTGCTTTATATATTTCTAAATTCTATGCATTTAATTTGAGACAATTTGCAATTTGAAAGCATGCATATTATGATGACCCCCAGATAATGCCCCCGGTCCAGCCACGGCCCTGCACTGACCACACCGTGCCCCAGGGGCAGGTGTCACAACAAACCCCAGACTGGGGTCGCCTTTAACTGTAGATGTCTCCTTGTGCATCTTAGGGGAAGGAGATATCCTGTGTGTGCAGGCCCCCCACGACATCCCCCTCATTCCCCACTCCCACTCCATCCCCCTACATCATCATCCCCAAAGGCATCCCACCTAAATGATCCCCCTCACACCCACACAGCCCCACACAATCCCCACCCACACTATACCCCAACATCATCCCCCCTACACCATCCCCCACATGCTCCACCACAATCATATCCCTGCTCCCACAGGATCCACCCCACACACCATTTATCCCTAGCAACGACCTGGTGCAGATGCCCCCTGTGGGACTATGCTCAGCCTCCCCGAGTTTCTCTGTATACCCTGATCCCATCAGAAGCCCGGGTGTCCCATAGAGTACCCAGGGGTTGCAGGGAGCTGGAAAGACAGGGAGCCCCTGACAGGGTGGGTGCAGGTGAGTGGTGCAGAGGATCCACCATGTACTGCCTCTGCCCACTGTCCCTCCTGGAGGGCGGCTACACCCTGCACAGGACACCAGCCCCTAACCCAAGGAACCTGGGCTGACCTGGCCCCGGGCTCTGTGGGGGCTGAGTTGATTTGAGCCCCCCCCCAGGCCTAACACAAAGACTAATGGGATCCAGCCCCCCATGGCCCTGGCCAGCCCTGGATTCCTGGCCCCGGGCTGAGCAAGCCTGTCTCACAGCTGGATGTGGCCTCTTGGGCCCTGGGCGTACCCCACCGATCCAGGTCGCTGACCTAGGGCGCCCTTTGGATCCTGGGACACCCCAGTGTGGGGAGAGCAGGGGTATGCTGGTGGGCCCCACCCACACTCACACCAGGAGGCAGGCTGCTTCAGGTGCTGGGGTACCTGGGAGCCCGAGGCTGGGGTCCAGCTGCCCTGCGGTGACCCAGCACAGGAGCTCTATTGTATTCTAGTACAATAGACACCATATTGCAAGCACATTTAAAATTAGCAATGCATAACATTTATTTCCTTGACATTTGTCTTCCAAAGATTTCATAGTGTTTCAGTGTCAGTTGAAACAGGGGGAGAATCTCAGGGAAGAATCCAGGTTAGCTCTGCTCTCCTCAGAACCGTCTCTCAGGCTGAAACCTCAGGACACACGCCCCCACCCGGATTCCACACATGCTCCCAGGTGGGGGACTCCAGCACCCGCCCCCCCAACCCGTGTCATTCTTGCCCTCCTCTAAAGGACAGAAAGATCTCCCTCCCTAGGGGAAGGCGTGCACCCTCGGCTCTGAGGCCATTTGCTGTAGAAAGTCAATAAAGTGTTGTGGTGCGAAAATTCACAGCCAGCCCTTTTCTGTGTCTCCCAGAACACTGCACGGGGCTTGGAGAGACCCCCATGGAGGAGGAGGGGGCACCACCCAGGCCCCACCAGCCCCAGCTGGGACGCCACCATCCACACCCAGCTGACCTCCCCATGTGACTTCCAGGGGCGGCCGGATGCCAAGTTCAGGACCTGACAGGTTTTACTGGGACTCAGGCTGTGCCCTGCGGGCCAGGAGGGGCTGGGACAGAGTGACAGCCAGGAAGCCTCAGGTCACCAGTTTCTGTGCAAAGCCACCCAGATGTCTGTGCTCCCTCTGTCAAGGGGGCTGGGGCTGGACGTGTTCCGGGGCCCCTCCTCTGCCCATCAACCCCGTGCCTGTATGCCTGGGGATCCCAGGACCGAGTCCCACATCAGCCTCCATTTGCGGAGCCTGCCTCTCCTTCTGCCTATGTTTCTGCCTCTGCTGCTCTCTGTGTCTCTCATGAATAACTAAATAAAATATTTACATTTCAGAAAAGAAAGAACAAATACTGTAACAAGCGATGAAGAAGGGCATTATTTCATAATTAAAAAGACTCTCTATCAAGATCAAACAACTATATATTTATGCTGCCAAAATGGCAGTACCTAAATATAGAAACCAATTAACAACAAACGTACAGGAACTCACTGATAATAATACAATGACAGCGGATTTTAACACCCACTTATGGCAATGGACCGATTGTCTATACAGAAAATCAACAAGGGAAAAATAGCCTTGACACACTGGATCACAGGGACTCAACAGATATAGTCTGAACATTTCTTCCTAAAGCAGAATACACATTCCTTTCAATTGCACATGGGACATCCTCCAGAACAGGTCATATCATGGCCCACAAATCAGCCCTCAACAGGTACAACAGGTACAAGAATGTTGATATCCACACCCTGTACATTTTCGGACCACGACGCTACAAAACCCGAAGTCAACAGTAAGAAAAAATTTGGACAGACCAAAAATACGTGGAGATTATGAACATCCTACTAGAGAATGAATGGAGCAACCAGGAAATTAACGAGGAAATTTAAAACAAATGAAAATGAAAACATGTTTCTCCAAACCTCTGGGATGTAGCAAAGGCAGTCGTATGCGGGAAGTACATAGCAATACAGACCTACCTCAAGAAACAAGAAGTCTCCAATACACAGCCTAACCCTACACCTTAAGAAGCTGGAAAATGATTGGTAAACAAAGCCTAAAGCCTATAGAAGAGGGGGAAAATAAAGATGAGAGCACAAATAAACAATACATAAACAACAAAGCAGTAGAATGGAATAACGAAACAAAGAGATGGTTCTTCAAAATAATTAAGAAAATGGATCAAGCCCTAGCCAGCCTTATCAACGAGAAAAGAGAAAAGACCTAAATAAACAAAATCACAAATGAGAGAAGAGAGATCAAATCAACACCAGAAAAATAAGACAATTATAAGGGAATACTATGAAAGATTATACGCTAACATACTGGGAGACCTGGAGGAAATGGACAAATGCCTAGAAATGTGCAAACAAGCAAAACTGAAATAGGAAGAAAAAAAATGTGAACAGACCCTAACTAGCAAAGGATTTGAATCAGCAAGGCACCTGGGTGCCTCAGTGGTTGAGCATCTGCTTTGGCTCAGGTCATCATCCAGGGGTCTTGGGGGAATCAAGTCCCACATCAGGCTCCCCGCATGGAGCCTCAATTTCCCTGTGTCTATACCTCTGCCTCTCTGTGTCTCTCATGAATCCATAAATAAATCCTTAAAAAAGAAAAAAGATAAAAAGATGAAAGGACCCAAATAAAATCTCAAATGAGAAAAGAGATATTACAACCAACACTAGAGAAATAAAACGATTATAAGAGAACATTATGAAAAATTATATGCCAGCAACCTAGAACCTGGAAGAAATAGATCAATTCCTGGAAATATATAACATAGCAAAAATGAAAAAGGAAGAAATAAGAAACTTGAACAGACAGATAACCAGCAAAGAAATTGAATCAGTAATCAAGGATCTCCCAACAGGAGATGCTTAGATCAATAGAACAGAATGGAAAGCCGAAACAAGATACAAACCTGTAACTCTATGATCCATTAATCGACAACAAGGCAGGACGGAATATCCAAAGCACAAAGACAGTCTCTTCAACAAACCCTAACCCTGGGATCCCTGGGTGGCGCAGCGGTTCGGCGCCTGCCTTTGGCCCAGGGCGCGATCCTGGAGTTCCGGGATCGAAGACCACATCAGGCTCCCAGTGCATGGAGCCTGCTTCTCTCTCTGCCTCTCTCTCTCTCGCTCTCGCTCTCTCTCTGTGACTATCATAAATGAATAAAAAATTAAAAAAAAAAAAAAAAAAACCCTAACCCTGACCCCAGGAAAAGAAAAAATTGTATTGGGAAAACCAGGCAGCCACATGCAGAAGAATGAAACTGGACCACTTTCTCACACCATATATATAAAAATAAATTCAAAATGGATGAAAGACCTAAATGCGAGACTTGAAACCATACAAAGAAGAAAAGATAGGCAGCAACGTCTTTGACATTGGCCATTGGATCTACTTTTATATATATATATATATATATATATATATATATATATATATATATTTGTTTTTTTAATTTTTATTTATTTATGATAGTCACACACAGAGAGAGAAAGAGACATAGGCAGAGACAGAAGCAGGCTCCATGCAGGGAGCCTGACGTGGGACTCGATCCCAGGTCCCAGGATCGGGCCCTGGGCCAAAGGCAGGCGCCAAACCGCTCCGCCACCCAGGGATCCCCTGTTCAGGTTTTCTATTTCTTCCTGTTCCAGTTTTGGTAGTTTCTGGCTTTCCAGGAATGCGTCCAATTCTTCTAGATTGCCTAACTTATTGGCATATGGCTGTTCATAATATGTTTTAAAATCGTTTGTATTTCCGTAGTATTGGTAGTGATCTCTCCTTTCTCATTCATGATTTTATTAATTTGAGACTTTATTCTCTCTTTTCTTAATAGGCTGGCTAATGGTTTATGTGTCTTATTAATTATTTCAAAGAACAAACTCCTGGTTTTGTTTATCTGTTCCACATTTCTTCTGGTATCGATTTCCTTGAGGTCTGCTCGAATTTTAATTAATTCTCTTCTGTTGGGGTTAGGATCTATCTGCTGCTTTTTCTCTCGCTCCTTTATGAGTAATGTTAGCTTTTCTATTTGAGTTCATTCAGGTTTTTGAATGGATGCTTGTACTGTGATGTATTTCCGCCTTAGAATGCTTTTGCTGCATTCCTAAGATTTTCTACGGTAGTATCTTCATTCGTATTAGTTCCATGAATATTTTTCTTAATAAATTAACTTTTTACTTGTGGTCAATTTACCAACATACATAATAACATCCAATGCTCATCCCGTCAAGTGCCCCCCTCAGTGCCCGTCAAACATTCACCCCCATCCCCCCTTCCTCCTCCCCTTCTACCACCCCTAGTTGTTTCCCAGAGTTAGGAGACTTTATGTTCTGTCTCCATTTCTGATATTTCCCACACAATTCTTCTCCATTCCCTTATATTCCTTTCACTATTATTTATATTCCCCAATGAATGAGAACATACACTGTGTGTCCTTCTCCGATTGAGTTCACTCAGCATAATACCCTCCAGTTTCCATCTACGTTGAAAAAATGGTGGGTATTTGTCGTTCCTATAGGCTGAGTAATATTCCATTGTATACATAAACCACTTATTCCTTATCCATTCATCTTTCAATGGACTCCAAGCCTCCTTCCACATTTTGGCTATTGTGGACATTGGTGTTATAAACATTAGGGCGCAGGTGTCCCAGCATTTCATTGCATCTGAATCTTTGAGGAAAATCCCCAACAGTGCAATTGCTGGGTCTTAGGGCAGATCTATTTTTAACTCTTTTTTTTTTTACATTTTTATTTATGATAGTCACACAGAGAGAGAGAGAGAGAGGCAGAGACACAGGCAGAGGGAAAAGCAGGCTCCATGCACCGGGAGCCCGATGTGGGATTCAATCCCGGGTCTCCAGGATCGCGCCCTGGGCCAAAGGCAGGCGCCAAACTGCTGCGCCACCCAAGGATCCCTATTTTTAACCCTTTGAGGAACCTCCTCACAGTTTTCCAGAGTGGCTGCACCAGTTCACATTCCCACCAACAGTGTAAGAGGGTTCCCTTTCCTCCGCATCCTCTCCAACATTTGTGGTTTACTGCCTTGTTAATTTTCCCCATTCTCACTGGTGTGAGGTGGTTTTCTTTGTGGTTTTGATTTGTATTTCCCTGATCGCAAGTGATGCAGAGCATTTTTTCATGTGCATGTTGGCCATGTCAATGTCTTCCTCTGTGAGATTTCCCTTCATGTCTTTTGCCCATTTCATGATTGGATTGTTTGTTTCTTTGGTGTTGAGTTTAAAAAGTTCTTTATAGATCTTGGAAACTAGCCCTTTATCTGACGCGTCTTTTTCAAATATCTTCTCCCATTCTATAGGTGTCTTTCAGTTTTGTTGACTGTATCCTTTGCTGTGCAAAAGCTTCTTATCTTGATGAAGTGAAAATAGTTCATTTTTGCTCTTGTTTCTTTGCCTTTGTGGATGAATCTTGCAAGAAGTTACTGTTGGCTGAGTTCAAAATGGGTGTTACCTGTGTACTCCTCTAGGATTTTGATGGACTCTTGTCTCACATTTAGATCTTTCATCCATTTTTAGTTTATCTTTGGTATGGTGAAAGAGAGTGGTCTAGTTTCATTCTTCTCCATGTGGATGACCATTTTCCCAGCACCATCTATTGAAGAGACTGTCTTTCTTCCAATGGATAGTCTTTCCTCATTTATCGAATATTAGTTGACCATAAAGTTCAGGGTCCACTTCTGGGTTCTCTATTCTCTTCCATTGATATATGGTCTGCTTTTGTGGCAGTACCATACTGTCTTCATGACCACAGCTTTTTAGTACACCCTGAATCTGGCATTGTGATGCCCCCAAATATGTTTGTCTTTTTAAAATTCCCCTGGCTAGGGGATCCCTAGGGGATCCCTGGGTGGCGCAGCGGTTTTGGCCGCCTGCCTTTGGGCCCAGGGCGCGATCCTGGAGACCTGGGATCGAATCCCACATCGGGCTTCCCGGTGCATGGAGCCTGCTTCTCCCTCTGCCTGTGTCTCTGCGCCTCTCTCTCTCTCTGTGACTATCATAAATAAAAATTAAAAAAAATTCCCCTGGCTATTCGGGGTCTTTTCTGATTCAACACAAATCTTAAAATAATTTGTTCTAACTCTCTGAATAAAGTCCATTGGTATTTAAATAGGGTTTGCATTAAACATGTACATTGCCTGGGGTACAATTGACATTTTCACAATGTTAATTCTGCCAATCCATGAGCATGGAATATTTTCCATCTCTTTGTGTCTTCCTCAATTTCATTCAGAAGTGTTCTATAGATTTGAGGTATAGATCCTTTACATCTTTGGTTAGGTTTATTCCTAGGTCTCTTATGATTTGGGTGCAATTGTAAATGAGATTGACTCCTTAATTTCTCTTTCCTCAGTCTCATTGTCAGTGTATAGAAATGCCATTGATTTCTGGGCATTGAGTTTTTATCTTGCAACGCTACCAAATTGCTGTATGAGTTCCAGCAATCTTCGGGTGGAGGCTTTTGAGTTTTCTAGGTAGAGTATCATGTCATCAGAGAAGAGGGAGTGTTTGACTACTTATTTGCCAATTTTGAATGCCTTTAATGTCTTTTTTGCTGTCTGACTGCTAAGGCTAGGACTTCCAGACTATGTTGATAGCAGTGGTGAGAGTGGACATCCCTGTCTTGTTCCTGATATTAGGGGAAAGGCTCCAGTGCTGCCCCACTGAGAATGATATTTGCTGTGGGGCTTTTCCTAGATTGCTTTAAGATTACGAGAAATAGTCTGTCTCTCCCTATGCTCTGAAGTGTTTTGATCAGGAATGGATGCCCTATTTGTCAAATGCTTTCTCTGCATCTAATGAGAGGATCATATGGTTCTTGGTTTTGTCTCTTGCTGATATGTTGAATCACATTGATTGTTTGACGAGTGTTGAACCAGCCTTGTGTTCCGAGGATAAATCCTACTTGGTCATGCTGAATAAATTTCTTAATGTCCTTTTGGATCCTATTGGCTAGTATCTTGTTGAGAATTTTTGCATCCATGTTCATCAGGGCTATTGGTCTGTCATTCTCCTTTTTGGTGTAGTCTTTGTCTGGTTTTGGAGTTAAGGTGATGCCGGCCTCCTCGAACGAATTTGGAGGTACTCTATCTGTTTCTACCTTCCAAACAGCTTTAGTAGGATAGATGTGGTTTCTTCTTTAAACGTTTGATAGAATTCTCCTGGGAAGCCATCTGGCCCTGGACTTTTGTGCCTTGGGAGGTTTTGGATGGCTGCTTCAATTTCCTCCCTGGTTTATTTGGCCTGTTAAGTCTTCTATTTCTTCCTGTTCCAGTTTTGGTAGTTTCTGGCTTTCCAGGAATGCGTCCATTTCTTCTAGATTGCCTAATTTATTGGTGTATAGCTGTTCATAATATGTTTTTAAAATCGTTTGTATTTCCTTGGTGTTGGTGGTGACCTCTCCTTTCTCATTCATGATTTTATTAATTTGAATATTTTATTTCTTCCTTTTAATAAGGTTGGCTAATGGTTTATCTATCTTATTAATTCGTTCAAAGAACCAACTCCTCGTTCCGTTGACCTGTTCCAGAGTTCTTCTGGTCTCGATTTCCTTGAATTCTGCTCGAATTTTAATAACTCTATTCTTCTGTTTGGTGTAGGATCTATCTGCTTTTTTTTCTCTAGCCTCTTTATGTGTAAGGTTAGCTTTTGTATTTGTGTAGTTTCCCGTTTTTAATAGATGCTTGTATTGTGATGTTTTTTCCCCCTTAGGACTGCTTTTGCTGCATCCTAAAGATTTTGAACGGTGTATGTTCATTCTCATTAGTTTCCATGAATCTTTTTAATTCTTCCTTAATTTCCTGGTTGACCATTCATCTTTAACAGGATGGTCCTTAACCTTCACGAGTTTGAGGTCCTTCCAAACTTCTTGTTGTGATTTACTTCTAATTTAAGGCATTATGGTCTAGGAATATGCAGGGGACAATCCCAATCTTTTGGTATCGGTTCAGACCCTATTTGTGACCCAGTATGTGGTTTATTCTGGAGAAAGTTCCATATGCACTTGAGAAGAATGTGCATTCAGTTGAGTTTGGATGTAAAGTTCGTAGATATCTGTGAAATCCATCTGGTCTAGTGTATCATTTAAAGCTCTCGTTTCTTTGGAGATGTTGTGCTTAGAAGACCTATCAAGGGTAGAAAGAGCTAGATTGAAGTAACCAACTATAAATGTATTATTATCTAAGTATTTCTTTACTTTGTTTATTAATTGGTTTAAATATTTGGCAGCTCCCACTTTCGGGCATATATATTGAGGATAGTTAAGTCCTCTTGTTGGAAAATCCCTTTTTTTAAATTTTTTTATTTATTTATGATAGTCACAGTGAGGAGAGAGGCGCAGAGACACAGGCAGAGGGAGAAGCAGGCTCCATGCACCGGGAGCCCGATGTGGGATTCGATCCCAGGTCTCCAGGATCGCGTCCTGGGCCAAAGGTAGGCGCCAAACTGCTGCGCCACCCAGGGATCCCGGATAGATCCCTTAAGTACGATTTAGGTCCCTCTTCATCTCTCACTATAGTCTTCGGGGTAAATTTTAGTTTATCTGATATAAGGATGGCTACCCCTGCTTCTTAGGACATTTGAATGGTAAATGGTTCTACAATTAATTGTCAGAATGTTAGATGGTCTTCGTTAACTGAGTTTCTTGTCGGACAGCTATAGGGTCCCGTTTTATCCATTGTG